>NC_142934.1:7013422-7015922 GCF_046866305.1 Octopus bimaculoides | reverse complement strand
ACAGTTCAGCTTTTGTTGCTCAGCTTCCACATATGGCGCATGGCACTCTGTATATCTGTACAGGCAATGCCGAGTCGATGGACGCAGAGAGCTAATGTACAGCGCAAAAATTTGACCACGATAAGTTCACCATATGAGGAGATTTTTCAGAAAGGAACTACAGAACCACCATCTGTCGTTACCGCCAAGAGAGTCTACAATATATGAGGTATTAGCCTGGAATTAATAAAATATTCTATTACTATTCTGTCAGGAGATACAAGCTTCTGCTTATTTACTGCTTCCAGACCATGTTCGATGAGCATGTGGGACGTATGAATGTTTAATGGGATAATGTCATGAACAATGACAGATGCGAATTATTTTTTAAAAGTGTGTGGTCACCACGTAGTGTGAAATTGTCAGCAGAGCTTTCTGCAATCCAATGTTACGACACTAACAATTTTGACACAGTACAGCGATGAGCGCTTTGGAGAGGCTAAAATCTACGACTTTACTCCCTAGAGAGACGATGCAAGAAATTTATAATAATTTAGGTATGACAAATTCTGGAAGGATAACTAACCAACTACGGCACCAAGAGTTATACAAATGCCTCTACTGGACGCCAGTACCGTCTATTCCATCTAAAGAGAGGGCCATGTAATGCAATAGCTTGGGCTTCAAAGGCTCACAACTCTTCAAGGTTCTACAAAAACAATTATGAAACCTTCACAATGTGGAAGTGGATGGTAGAACACATGCACGCACATGTGAGCGCTCGTAAGCGCCTATGAGTGTGTACATGTGTACGTGTGCGTGTGTTGGACCCGATGCTACAAGAATGCGCCTAATATATGAATTGAAAACACTTTATCTTAAATATGAACTCTAAATTCTCAAGCAAGTCTTCAGTGGAAACCATTTACTTCCAAATAATTGGATAGAAAATGATTTTTATATTTATGCATGTTTTCATGACTTTCGCTCTATTTCACTCGAATAATTATAGCGTTACATGTATTATTACTTACAAATAAACATAAATTACCTAAATTCCATGGAGATTTATCAGGTTCCGTGAGATAGACCAGACTTTATTAAAAATGTCTCATTGTCCTCTACGCATTGAACAAAGATATAAATCTCGCCAATTACATTATCGTTATGCAATTATATTTTCACAGGTAACTCCAAAGTTCTAAAGTTCAAATTAGGGCGAGAGAATCTGTATAAATATTAGCTACACATTATAAATTACTGAGTATTCCACAGACACTTGAGTCCTTAACGTAATTTTCAGGCAGAATCGGCGTGACGCAGTTTCACAGGTGAATTCGCGTAAACTCCGAGTGGTGGTCTTCCATACTATTTTCCTCTAACCAATTCCATAAAGACTGCGGGGTGGGGACTATATTAAATGACTCTTACTTAATATTCTGTTTGCATCTACATACATACATATATATATATATATATATATATATATATATATATATATATATATACATATATACATATATATATATATATATATATACATATATATATATATATATATATATATATATATATATATATATATATATATATATATATATATATATATATATATATATATATATATATATATTTATATATATATATATGCACACAAGTACGCATACCTACACACACGCACGTGTACGCACACAAACACACACATATGCATACACATATGTAGTTTTCTGGATGGGTGAATGGGTGCGCGTGTGTGTGCGTGTGTGTGTGTGTGTGTGTGTGTGTGTGTGTGTGGTTGTACGAAGACTCGAAATCATTCCATATTTTTGTTCAGTAATCAATTTTCCTACACAAGTTCAAGTCAATAAATAATATGGTATTTGTATTTGAAAATATAAATTACATATAATGTGGACAATTAAAGTAATAATATGAAGGCAAGGAAACAGGTGAAGTAGTCCACAAGATTATTTTACCGGCACTAAATTTTGTGTTGTCCAGAAAGGTGAAAGTCAAAACTGATTTTAGAAGGCTTTCGATTCATTCTTTATATAAGTTGTATGTAATTAAAAGATGGTTGATTTGTGTACAATGAGTCTTCTTTAATTAAAATGTTGTTGATGGGGATGTCGATGACAACAAGATGATGATGATGATGATGATGGTGGTGATGATGATGGTGTAGATGATGATGATGATGATGATGATGATGATGATGATGATGATGATGATGACGATGGTGATGGTGATGATGATGATGATGATGATGGTGATGATGATGATGATGATGATGGTGATGATGATGATAATGATCATCATAAACATGATCATAATCATGATGATGCATTTTTCTGACTTCAAATAACTGTTTGTTAAGAACAACGCTAAATTGCATGAAAAGGCAAATTCCTGCAAACTTAATATTCCTACAATGTTTATATACTTTCTGAGTTAACTTTGAATATTTCGAGCTATGATGTCATCTGAATCATTGTAAATTTCAACATTTGGGTGACCATTC
>NC_142934.1:6990922-7008422 GCF_046866305.1 Octopus bimaculoides | reverse complement strand
CAGAGGCTGTGATAGAAAATGAGAATTACAAGATCTTGTGGGACTTCGCCATAAAGACCAATGCTACTATTGCGGCAAGAAACCCAGACAAGATTATAGAGGATAAAATTAACAAACAGTACAAGGTCATAGATATTGGAATTCTCTATGATAGCAGAGTCGATACAAAAGATATAGAAAAAGTTAAAATCATTGAAAGAATGAGAAAGTTATAGGTATCTAAATGCATTAGAATTTGACAGAGTACTGACTGTAGAAAGGAAAGAGAAAGTTGAGAAAGTGTACATCAGAAGGATGGGGACTTAAGAAAGTCAAAGGTAAATCGCCCGAATCTAGTGAAGACTATAAATACTCGGACAGAATCGTTACTTAGATATTCAGCATTTTTTGTAAACTGAACAAAATCTAAATTTGCAAATCTAGACAGAATTAGGGAGGTATTCAAAATGAATGGAGGAGTTCATCCTAGAGTAGGGGTAGCGACTGTGTGGAGCTAGCGTGAGTAGACAGCCTCTTGTGTTGGTAAGAGTGCAGAAATTCTATTACGAGCTGCTAGAGTAAATGGATAAAAGCTAAGACAGGAAAAAATCGGATAGATTTGTGGGTACGTAAATCAACGGATGAAAGTGTTACTCATGAAGTTCGTGAATGTAGTATGCTGGCGCAGAAAGAATACAAGAAAAGACATAACAACCTCGGTAGAATAATCCACCAGGAGTAATGTAGATTTTAGCATTCACACTGACAGAGTAATAGAAGCCAGAAGACTTTATCTAGTAGTACTACTAGACAAAAAGAATAAAAAGTGCCAGGTAATTGACTTTAGAGTCCCAAATAATAATTACGTCAGTATGAGAGATATAGAGAAAAATAAGGATAGAGGAAAGAGACATAAAACCTACTTTAGTGCAGCTCCAGAAAACAGTATTATTAAGGACAGCCAGGACACTTAGAAAGGTTCTTCACATCTAAGGTTACTTGTCGTAGCACGATGCTAGGAATTTTTTCCAAACAGTCTAATCTGTTATGCGTAAATAATAATAATAATAATAATAATAATAATAATAATAATACTAATAATAATAATAATAATAATAATAATAATAATAATAACTACACATAACTAAAAATCATGATCTTTATCCTTTGAGATATATTGCAATAAACGAGAATCTGGACGATGGTCAAAATTTCTGTTGGTGATTGAAGAATGATTAGAATTTTGATATAAAATCACCAAAGTAAAAAATTACCCGAAATATATACGCACCACTAATAATAATAATAATAATAATAATAATGATAATAATAATAATAATAATAATAATGATAATAATAATAATAATAATAATAATATCGTTGTATTAGTACTAGTAATTATAATAACTATAATAGTAGAAATAATCATTTCGTGATTGTAGTTGTGTATGGTGGTGGCAGTGGTGATAGTGGTAGTGGTGAAGGTAATGGTTGTATGGTATCGTTAATAGTGGTGGTGGTGTGGAGGTGGTGGTGTTGGTACTGGTCGACGTCATGATGATGATATTCACTATCATGAGGATTACGATGACAATGATGATAATGATGATGCTGATGATGATAATGATGATGATGGTGGTGGTGGTGAGGGAGGCCTTGGTGGTGATGGTGGTGGTGTTGATGGTGATGGTGGTGGTGGGGTGGTGCTGTTGGGGACAGTGACGGTAGTGGTGGTGGTGGTGCTATTGCTATATTTATTAAGTGTTCTCTATGTTCGAATAAATTTCAATAATTACGTACTTATTCTGAACAAGTGCACGGGTGAAAATATAGTAAATTACACAAAAGAAACATATGCGAAAATCAACGTATTATATTTGTGTCGAACAGGGTGGCTTCTAACTAACAGTATATAGATCTATCCGGTTACGTTATTGTACTTATTACTATCAAATATATATATATATATATATATATATATATATATATATATATATATATATATGCATGCATACATATATATATGCATACATATATATATATATGTATATATATGTATATATATATATATATATATATATATATATATATATATATATATGTATATATATATATATATATATATATATATATATATATATATATATGTATATATATAAATATATATATATATATATATATATATATATATATATATATATATATATATATATATATATATATATTCATATATGTGTTATACCTTTCGCATTTATATTTTCATATATATGCATATATGTGTATGTTTGTATGTGTGTGTTTGTTTGGAGGAAAAAGTTTTTAATTAAGGGGTGTATAAAATACACACCTATGATGTAACTGTATCATTTTGAATTGATACTTGCTGATATTTTCCTATGTATTCCATGCAGTTACTTTGAAACCATAAGATCCAAAATCCATTTTTATCTTTCGTAAACGTTTTCTCACATATTCATTATGTCGTATTTGGCGTCGGTAAGTACTGGTACCATACAATGGTTAAGTTATATCGGATTTTTATCAAGAAAGGGGTTTCAATCATTGTATGGTTGTTAATTATCTGTTTAAAATAGTGTTTTTTTTTTCCTTTCTGTTTATATGCTCTGAATATTATCCTAAAATTGAGTTCATCAACGTCTGAAAGTAAGAAATCTTATTGGTCCAAACCAACTGCAAGGAGCTCATACAAAAATATGAGACAACCTAAAACCTATACAAATTTTGACCACAGTCATATTTCTAATACATGATATATATATATATATATATGTATATACATATATATCAGAACAATGAAGAGAATTGAAGAGGCAGAGTTTAAGATTAGTTTTCTGCAATATTCCCAACAAATTTTGAACGTATATTAAATAACGGTACCTAATATGATGTTAGCCTCAACTATATGGAAAATAAAATAAGACTAAAAGTACGACAGACAAGAAGGCGTATAAAAATGAAAATAGTGGAGGGGAGAGAGGGTAAGAACTAAACATGTTAGGTGAAAAATGAAAATATATATATATATATATATATATATATATATATATATATATATATATATATATATATATATATATATATATATATATATATATATATATACATATTTATATTAATATATATATATATGTATATATATATATATATATATATATATATATATATATATATATATATATATATATATATTGATATGCATATATAAAAAATGTTAAAAATTGAAAAGAGTGAGTTGGGGCAGGTAAAGAAAGTACATTCGGAGAATACCTCCAACTTGAGTTGTGGCCAGAATTGGCAAATAGCATGTAGAAAATCCGGCAGCTAAACTCGCAACTTCTCCTAAAAGAACAGATGAATAAATTTGTCATTAATTTTTGTATAAATTTAAATTAAAAGAAAGATAATCCATAGAGAGAACATGCAAAAAGCAAATAAAAATAAGAAAAAGGAATAAATAAAAATGATGATAAAATAAAATAAAATAAATAAAAAGAAAGTGGAAAATGTATATAGTTTTAATAATAATTTTAATTATTATTAGTGATGAGATCAAATAAAATAACCATCGGCTGTTTAAATTTATACCGCTCACAAATATAAATTTACACACACACATATACTCACACAAAGACATGCACGCACGCACAAACAAACATGTATATGTATGTATATAATACATATATGTATGTGTATATATATATATATATATATATATATATATATATATATATATATATATATTGAGAAAAAGTATGCAGTCAGATTTGTGGATAATTCTTTATTAACGCTTCCGTTCCTTTATCGAACTCATCAAGACAAAATTAAACCCAACTTCTCCCCATCCGATTCACTTAAAAGAACAGGGAAACGTTCTGTTCTTATCATTTTGGTTTTAAGTTTGACTTGACGAGTTCGGTAAACGAACGAAAGCGCTATGAAGAATTATCCAGAATCCTGACTGACTCCTTTTTCGCGATATACAATGTCTGTGCACCACTTCAAACACTTTATGCACACATGCATACATAGAGACACACAAACATATATATATATATATATATATATATATATATATATATATATATATAAACACACACACATTGCAGATTTGTGTAAAGATATTAGTATTCATAGATACTAATGAATGTATATTTATCCCTGATATACGTGTCTATGTATTAGTATCTATTAGTGTGTGTGTATGTCTATGCGTGCATCATGTTTTGACATATATATATATATACTTCTATAGAGATACACGCCGGACAAGGGCACATGTACCTACACACTCTCTCACACACATACTCACTTACACACACATACTCACTTACACACACATACATTCACATACACGCACACACACATATATATGTTAGTGTAAAGTATAAGAAAAATAAATTGAGTTATAATTGTTGAACCGTAATTGTACGGGTTTTGAAGTTTATTAAATCCTGCAAATATAAAACATTTGAGCAAAAAAGAATAGCCATAAAGAGATCAGAAAAAGTAAGTTCGAAGTAAATTGCCGTTAACATGCCAATATACGCCTGCGATCAATTCTATCTTGTATTCTATGTTGTATCTGTATTAACGGATACGCACATATTATACAGCACACACACGTACACACATACACGCATATATATATGTACACATAAATTATGTGTGTATATATATGTTTGTGTGTGTCTGTCTGATTGTCTGTCTGTATGTATTTATCTATGTACATACACGTATATGAAAAAATATACAAATAATCTGGTACGGAATCTAATATACATTCTTATGAGTTTGATGTCCTAGTTCATGTATATTTATTCCTGGTGTACGTATCGAACCGAAATACTTTCTCTTGAAGCATTTTCATTTTGTTTGTGTAATTATCCAAGAGCATAAACATTTATTTAATCTGTTTCTTTAATTCTAGAGTCACATTTGAATTTTGGAATCACATTTGAATTTTGGAATCACATTTGAATTTTGGAATCACATTTGAATTTTGGAATCACATTTGAAATACGTTTGCTGAAGATGCCTTTCGAAGTAGAATTGTGATTAAACATTTCCTCATTTCTACAGAAAAACAGTCAAACCTCTTAATGATACGTTAATTATGGAGAAAGTTTAATTCTTTTCTCCTCAAATTTTCAATCGTTACCACCTGCAATTATATCGTAAATTTCATTATTTCAAAAATTGATCTCATTCGATAACTTGCATCATGTTTGCTATAGCTCTTCATATTCATTCTTGCAGAATACCCAATTCTTCGATTTACATCGCGCAGTTCAAATGACTTCGATTATTCTGCGTTGTCGTATTTGTTGGGGGTTTTTTTCTCCATAGTAAACTTCATTAGGCTTTGATTACGCTTAGACATTGATGTCTAGTCTTGTGAATTCTGTGACTTATATCTGATATATATACGATATATGATATATATACATGTATATAGATGTCTGTATGTATGATGTATGTATGCATTGTATATGACTATATATATAGCATATATACTATGTATATTATATACACACATATAGACATATATATATATATATATGTCATTTTTATGTATATATATATATATTTATATATATATATATATATATATAACGTGAGAGAGTTAGGGGTTGGGGGTACAACCCACTAAGGGATAGTATCTATCCAGTATACTGCTGGGAGGGTACCCAATTATTGCTACGCTAGTGCTATACTAGGTGCAATCAATGGGAGCGGGTAAAAGTGGAGTGTGTGTGTGTGTATAAATACATAACTAGCCACCTAGTTCCTTAAGGTGGCGATAAAGATTACTTATACATACAAACATACATACACACACACACACACACACACACACACACACACATATATATATATATATATATATATATATATATATATATATATATATATATATATATATTCATGTATGCATATATATATATATATATATATATGCATACATGAATATATATATATATATATATATATATATATATTCATGTATGCATATATATATATATATATATATATATATATATATATATATGCATACATGAATATATATATATATATATATATATATATATATATATATATGCATTACTTGAATTATCATTATTATCATTTGTCTGTACTGGCCTCTCATTATAATACTCAGTGACTCCAGTTCAATACAAAAGGTAACATAAGTTCCTTAGTGGAAAAACAAAGGTATTTAGCTATCTTTAACGTCGTGGGTTTTATAGGTATTAATATATATATATATATATATATATATATATAAACTGACATACATGAGCAATCTGAAATCGTACATATAAATATAATTATGAATTCGTTTAAAAATATACAGAGAATGAATTTCAAAATAACATGCACGCATCCACACATGAACGCATACGTGTGTGTCAGTGGATATGGGCATGTATGAATGTAAGAATATATGCATATATATGCCTATGCTATATATATGAATGTACTCACGCACAGACACTCGCACACACGCGCGTATACACATACACGCACACACACATATGCACACACACATATGCACACACATATTTTCTTAGCCATGTTTTGGAAACGATATAAGTCCAGTCAGACAGTGTATTTTGAAAGATTAACCATACAAATCACAATATACCCAAGAATATATATTGCATGGAGTTAGGAGGACTCGGGAATGAAAAAGTTCGTGATAGTTCAGATGTAGTTAGACACACTTCGATATAAAGTAGAAATATTAATTCTATAGTGTTAATGATATACACCAACACCAAAAAGTGAAGGGAGGCAATAAACCGCACAGGAAATAGTGGATGGGTACATCGCCTTTAAATATGAGACACCTACTGCTTCGAAAGAACACGTCTATGAGGGAGACCCGATTTTGCGTGAGGAGACATTCTTCACCTCTCTGAATGAATTGAAAGGCGTGAGCTTGTGTGTGTGTGTGTGTGTGTGTGTGTGTGTGTGTGTGTGTAAGCTACAGAGAAAGAATGTGAAAGAGAGTGAGAGTTACATAATGAACTATTTTTATGGCTATTTTAGAAATGTTATCGTAGGCTGATTCGGAATAGACTTCCAAAATGCACAATAAACCTCCTACGCAAAAATATATCCAAAATCGAAATATTTCTAAGGTAATATTGCGAATAGAAAAGGCAACTGTAGCAACGTCTGAAGAAATTAACAAATAATGATAATACTTTTTTCTAACTTTGGTATAAGACCAGCAATAGTTTTAGGGACCATAAATACTTTGGTATTTTGAACTATATAAAGTGCATTCCACACAGATGAAAGAAGAGGGCGAAAAAATGGCCATAAAAGATTACACGAAATGCAAGAAGATTATTGGTATTGTCCATACCTGACAAGGCTGAAGAATGGTTGAGGAATGCCAGAACATATCTGCGACTGAAGGATTTTGCATTGCGGCATAAGGGCACGTTTGACACCAGAAATAACCCAACGCATATAAGGAAGACCAAAATCGTATATGGAATATATATGTTAACTTCGAAAAAAAAAAAACCAAGCACAGTATCTATCACTTCTCAGGTACTACCAAACAATAAGGCACTAGACAGATTTGGAGATTTCCTCATTCTGAAACAAACAGATGTTCTGTTTTATCCATTTTGATCTTATGATGAGGTGTATATTTCATTTCATTCGGAGAGAAGAATTTCTCCTCACGCAAAATGAGTTCTCCTTCCTAGATGTTTTCTTTCAGCATGTGATTACATCACGTGTGTCAATACCAAGCTAAAGACGGTAAATGTCATTGATAATGAAAACGATGAAAATTAAAACTGATTTAATATTCTCACAGTAATAGTGGTACTGCCATAATATTTTGTGTCAAGAAAGGTGCAGGAGAAATATTACGTCTATTCTGAGATATTGTGATTGACGTATAAAGTGATTTAAACATCAGCCGATAAGGAAGAGGTGCAATTACAAATACCATTAATGAAAGTTCCAACATGATGAAAGCAATATCTTCTGAGTTGAGTATGGACTTCTGAAAATATACTCAGGGCTGATTATATCCTATCAGATCCTGGAATTGGACAGGTCAAACTTTATAACACCTTGAAAGGGAATAATTTGAATTCCGATAAAAAGGAAGTTTGATTAAGTACTGCGTAAACCTGAGAAAATTACCATCATTGATAGAGAACTAGACCGATCATAATTAGACAATTGCCGTTGCTACATAACAAGATATGATTTCTCTAATGTTGAATTGGAAACGTCTACCTGGTGGTATGTACAAAAATTAAAGATTTGACAATATAGAAAAGAAAAAAGAACATCTCTGGGTAAAAGTTTTATGATTGCAAGGCTGTCAGCTGGCAGAAACGTTAGCACTCCGGGTGAAATGCTTAGCGGTATTTCGTCTGTTTTTACATTCCGAGTTCAAATTACGCAGAGGTCAACTTTGTCTTTCATCCTTTCAGAGTCGATAAATAAAGTGCCAGTTGCGTACTGGCGTCGATCTAATTGACTGGCCCCTTCCCCAAGAAGAATATTATGATTGCTTTTTGTACTTCAATTATAAACCTACATTTGTACAGGTAGATATTGGTGGACTTTATTATTTTTCTAAATTTTGAAAGACTTGCGCATCTCAGGCAAATGCGATATGTAACAGTTATTCTATAAATCCAATTAATAAGAGAAATATGAGAAACATAGAAAACATTTTTTTTTGTTTTTGAAATTTTGCAATGAGAGTACCTTGTATCACAGGAACCAATACCTTGTTTATAGACTTGATTGAAATAAATACATAACAACCAAACGTTTGATAATGTTATTAATGTGTCTGTCGTAATAAAATATAGCGTTATATCTTTACAAAAATATACTAAAAGATCCGAAAATTAAAAATAAAAACTGTAGAGTATCAGCTTTTAATTTATATTCTCCTACGAAATGTTGTTTACTGATAAAGATGAAATAGCTTAAATAACATTCAAAACAGAAAATGGACTGTGAAATAACATCATGTGCTCTCATCAAATTTCAATTTACTGTTTGTACTTTGATATTTCCTAGAGAAACACTAAATTTACGAAATTTTATGACTGAAATCATCAAATGAAGTAGAAGGAAATTCATGTAAATCATTTAAGGAAATTAACGTAGCAATTGAGTTAGGAATGCTGATTAATTCCAACAAATTCATTTACTAATTACATAGTTGCTGTCATTATAACTGAGATCCATATCAGCCTTGATCGAGCAGACCAAAGAAAGTTCTAAAAATCAATGTTATTGTAATTGTAAAGTTTGAAACACCATATTTCGCACTTCTATATTCTTCATAGATATGTTAAGTAATGGCATAACTTAAATAATCAAATTTTGGTTTACTAATATTAACAGAAATGGATTGTAGTTGTTAATCTTTTCCGTTCAAGACAGATAAAATATCCATTTTTACATTTGGGAAAGCAAGGCCATATGTGCCACAATCGAAAATACTACCCGTTTCTTCTTTGAGGCCCGGGTTTCTTAACCGGTATTGGGAAATTACTTTCTTTGTGTCTATAAATTTATATGGTGCTGCCCGTGTAGGCTTTTTCTTATCATCACTCTGATATGGCAGTCTATAGCCCCATTTACACCATATTTTTAGCCATTTCCCAATTTATGATGGTTGTTTTTGTTTTACTACGTAATTATTTTTAATTTCATTCTCTAGTATGAATTTTTGTGGAATTCTTTTTTCTTAAGATAGAAAATAATGTTTTTTTTCTGATTTGTGTTAATTTTTCCATGATTCTTAACGCAATATATTTCCATTTCCCTAGAGGATATTTCATCAAAGTCTTACAGCTCTCTCGGAATTTATGTGCCAAAATTTTTAACTATTATTATCATTATTATTTATAACAACATCAGCAGTACCATCAGATACAACAACGAAAGGGGCAACAGGAACAAGAATTAAAGGAGCAACAATAGCTACAACTACCATAGGGGGATCTAATTTTCTGTCAGCGAGAATTCATCCCATCATAAAATGAAACAAAATTCGTAGTTTTTTTAGCAAGACCAACAAAACGTCTAATAGAAGGCACTTGACATGATTGAGCTTCATCCAATCGAAGTGCATATCGAGGAAGAGATGGCGATCAGAATACAAGAAGCGTAGGAAAGATCGACTATCATCAAAGTGAAAGTCAACATGCATCAAGACTTTGGGAATTACTTGCCGACCTTGAATAAAGAGCTCGTCAACATATATTTAGGACTCACTAGAGTAATAAGAAAGGTCAACTAAACTGAAAAACAAGCAGACTTCCAAATTTGACACATTTTGTCTTAATGGTTGTAAGTTAATGGCACAGAGAATACATCATTATACTCTTTCATTCATTACGTTTTTATTATTTAGACATTTCTCCATAAAGTTTTAACCTAGTCTCCTTATCCATTGACACTTCCCGTCGTTTTGATATAATTTGTATTCCACACACGTCTTTGTGAGTATTCTTTTTAATGACTAATATCTTTATATGAATTGTGTCTATAGTTAGTAGCTAATCAAGAAAACTGATTATTATATCACACACTATAACTTCGCGCTGCTAGATCTTTCTGATTTTTCACATTATGGTCTTTTATAAATGTACAACTTGTGTGGTGAAATAGTTCTGTTTCATTTCGTCACCACACTTGTTTATGTTTTCCAGTATTATCTGTACTGTACATAATGCATAATGCTACTTGCAATATTTCATTGGTAACCCTCTCGAATTGCAGTGTGAGATGTAATAATCCCGAGTATAGATTCTGTATAGATTATAATCTCGTGCATATAATTTTGTATAGATTATGTTTGTATGATTATTGTGTAAATCGTGTTTAGGAAATTGTTATATTTAATGTTCATTTCATAGAGTATGTACCGTGCAAGCTATTATTTTATTGAATGATGACTATTTATGGTATATATTGTTTAGAGATTTTTATCATACTATTTTATTCCTTAGATCCAGCAGCTCACAATTTCTTTATCAACATAAGGGTCATTTTTATTATATTTGTCCTTGATTATTATATCTGGGTGGCCTACATTGATATTCTTGTTCGAATGAACAGGCATACCCCAGATGATTGCACCTGGATTGTTGGACGTGCCATGCTTCTCCGTTTTCAAGTCAAGGTTTCGGTATACTATCCAGCAGATATACCTACCAACTCGATATACTAGAGTAACCGAAAATAATGAGACCGATTATTGTTTCTATATGACTGCATGCTTCCAGCACAAAAATTAAGAGACATTGCTGATAGATGGAAATTAGCTTCGTTCTGGAAGATACACGTAAGACTGAGGGAGGGATGAATCCACTACCGCTTAACAGTCGCAAAATATCTATGCGCTAAAATAATTGATGAAGTTGTTTTACATTAGTATACTGCCGAAGGATACGAAGTGGTTAAAATCGTGAATATTTTAGAGTACAACACAGAAGTAAATGCATTAAGCAAAAACATTTCACAAACATGCAATAATTGCCAGGATATAATTCTTCCGTCTGTTAGTCTCTTTATCATATCCTGAATGCGACTTTAAATTGCATCCTATTATGGGGCCGTGGTTTGGGTTGGTATTTCAATATGTTGAGCTGTATAGAACCGTCTCTTAGCCATTATTCCTCTCAGTTCTAATATGGCTCTCAGTTCTAATATAGCTCCCAGCTATGAAATAATTATCTTGTCATGAAACTGCCTCCGGAAGAAAGTCATTCACAGACGCTCCAACGGGTCCCGGCTGATAAGATCCTTCAACTCTTTACGTGCTCCGCAAAAGAAGGATATACTACAAATCCTGCAACCTGAAAAGTGCTCGACTTGTGGCAATTCTTCCACCAAATCCGTGAAAGTTACACAGGCGGTGAGAGAGTGAGACAGGCTCTATACAAGACATGCCCACTATAATATATTAATCTTCCAGGTTGCTCAGTAAACCAAGGCACCAGCAGCAATACCATCGCACTTTCTTCATAAGTTCAAAGACAATAGTAAAAAGTCGACAGGTACAGGCAGATGATGCCGCTGGAGATCTTCAGCTCTGACGTTGCACACCAGCACCTATAGTGTGATGTTTGCTTTCCACAGAACTGTTTATATATAACTGAACTCTCATTTCTCCCGTCATAATACCAATTAACCGCACTAGAACAAAAGCTTAACCATCTACTTCAAAGACAAGCATACATAGGACGAGTATTAATACTTTAATACTAAAGAAGACTTTTTGAACGTTTTCCCTTCTAACAGTCTGAGAGAGCCAGTAAATTTTCTCAAGTTATCTCTTTTTTTTTTTCCTGACTCTACAATGAATAAAACAGGCTGAATATGAATAATAATGCACTAAAAGAAACGTTAATTCAAGTAATAAAATAAAATACTTGTTAGACCTATAACACTTAGTTTCAGTTATTAGATAATCTAATTTCAGAATCGCATTGTTTAACTCTGAATATATAATATACAGTACTGATTTCATGGTGTAATTGTTCATGTTAAGGCAATATTCATATTCCTCTATAAATCCTAAATCGGTATCATATTAATTTATTTCTAATTTAACAATTTTCTCTCTTCCTCTACTTACTTACACACAACCATATATGCATGCATATATATATATACATATATATATATATATATATATATATATATATATATATATATATATATATATATATATATATATATATATATATATATATATAGAGAGAGAGAGAGAGAGAGAGAGAGAGAGAGAGAGAGAGTAGAGACAGGTGTTCTCTGTATAGAATACTCTTCGTAGTGCGCAAGAGATTTGAACTTGAGCAGGTAGAGGACTAAATATAGAGACAGGTAAGTTAAGCAAGTAGATATACAAAAATTATTAAATACATTTAATACAAAAAATGTACATACGTATACATATGAAAAAAGTCCGACTTACACAGATATCAGGAATTAAAGGGGGTTGAGTAGAAGTTCTACGAGTCCAGCATCTCTTTCTGGGGGCTTGGTGGTCCAAACTATTTGTTGTAACTTGATTCCATCATCGGATACCATTAGCCGTCGCCTTCAGGAAAGAATTTTACAATTGCGGTGTTGACAGAATGGAGATTATACATAATACTTTGGACCAAGCAATACTTTGGACCACCAAACACCCACAAACAGCTATTGGACTCATAAAACTCTACTCAACCCCCTTAATTCCTGATATCATTTCCATTCTGTGTAAGTCGGACATTTTTTTGTATTAAATGTACTTGATACTTTTTGTTTATCGACTTCCTTAACTTGTCCTTACATTTACTCTTCTATATATAATATATATATATACCTATATATATATATGTACATATATATACATATATATATACATACATATATATATATATATATATATTATATATATATACATACATAGATACATATATACATATATATATATATATATATATATATATATATATATATATATATATATATATGCAGACAGCCTGAAAGGCAGATGGATAGACAGATAGATAGATAGATAGATAGATAGATAGATAGATAGACAGATAGACAGATAGAAAGACAGATAGATAGATAGATAGATAGATAGATAGATAGATAGATAGATAGATAGATAGACAGACAGACAGATAGATAGATAGATAGATAGATAGATAGATAGATAGATAGATAGATAGATAGATAGATAGATAAAGTTGGATTAAAAATTGGTTTCTCTTTTGGATTGCTTCGATGGAGAATTAAAAGCTGACAAATGCAAAACCAATCAAATGTCAGACATGATGTAAATTAAATGAATACTTTAATCTGACACATGGTAATCTTATTATCGAAAACCAATGCTGCAATCCTTAGTTTTGTTTTATTTTATCCGTTATCGATGCTGAATTGTGAACTGGTTGAATTTCTAAGTAAAGGTTTAATAAAAATAAATTTTGACATAACAAATCAATTAGTAAAAAAAAATAAAAGGTATTATTTTAAACGTATTAAATAAAATATGAATAATACCTATTGTATTAAAGAAAGGTAATTCCAACAAATTAGGGAAAGGAAAAGGGAATATTGCATTTAATTTATAAAACGGTGCATAATTGATGTAATTAAGGCGTGGAATTTTCCAACTGGGATTCATTTGAGTCTTAAATTATGTATCCGAAACTGTATCGCTTACATAGCTAATGTGTGCAGTGAAGCACTTTAAACTTTCATGTATGTGTGTGCATAAGTATTAATGTGGATGTTTGTGGAGTGGTCTGCATGTGGGTGTATTTTTCTGCCTTATGTTTATAATTTCTTATCAATACAAATGCGCCGTTTATACTGAGTGTGTATACAGCATTGCAGAGAGACTGCCCTCCTGAAATATAACTCTATAATTTTCTAGCCCTTTTCAGTGACAATAGAAGCAACCAACTTTAGAATTGTGGTTCCGGAGGAAGCCAGGTTTTTCTGTGGTTTTGTTACTAGCTGGAACTTTTTTTAAATCGAGCATATTCTAGTATCCACAAGCGAGAAATAGAATCGAATATTTCCTGTAATCCAGCTAGCCTGAACTATTTCGTTCTATGCCATCGCACAACTGATATCACAGCCATCTTAATCAAAAGGTATTCAGCATATCAACAAAATATTAATTCAGCTATAATATCATCTCAATGATCATGGAAGAGTGGATTCAGGCATTCTGTCCACATTTTATATATAAGATTCTGGAATATAATTGACCGGTAGTTTTTAGCCATGTAAGTGGTATTGTTTGGGATATTTGTATTGTTCCTGCTAGTGCCAATCAGTTCGGTGTGTTTACTTATATATCTATTAAGAGCTTATTGGTGCAGATCATGAAGATGTCAGTCCTTTTGTAGCGATGCCCGACAATTAAACCCGTTCTCCTTGCTTTCCTATCCTGATGTTTTTAAATTACACTCTTAAAGGTTCAACATTGATGCTGTACGCTTTTAGTTTGATAGAGGAACAATAATTCTTTCGGATTTTTTTCTAGACATCCTTTAACTTGACTAAGCTCCTTTGTCTCACTCCACCTTTTTATCCCGTTTCTAATACGAAGCCTCTCTGCGATAAATCACTCTCCACTCATATCACCACAAACCGTTGTTTGGTTTCGGTTAAATTTCATTATTATCTTTCTTTCAGCTACTCTCTACTGAGGCGGAGATTTCGCTGGCAGATTTTATCTTCCTGTGTGAGAGGAGTTAATTTGCACTCGATTGTTGTCAGATTACTGTCTCCAGACACGTTTCTAGTTAGCTTTTCATTCTTTGTTCTTGGGGAGTGTAATTATTTTTTCTGTGTACTCATGTTATAAGCTATAACACATAACTGATAATTCTTCACAGACTTACGATTCCCCTTTTGTTCCAAATTTCAACTAACAAGATGGCAATTTTTGTTTTACAGTATTGCTTTTTGTCCAGTTCTTCAATATGTCGAAAACGCTTCTTTGCAGCAGTTCAGTTAAAAGAGCATATAATTAAGCGTTCACTTGCGAAGCTGAAATGTCTTTACATTTCTTTGAATATTCACTGCTGATTTCATTAAACAGTACTGGAACCAGTTGATTTGGAGACTTTTAATTATCCTAATTAAACATGGTATTTTCTGAAGAGATATTTTAAAAATTGAAATAATCTTCTCTTGAAAGATTTCTCTTAGAATATATTCCAATCGTTTATATTTCTTCTCGAATATTAGTATATTTTTATGATCGCTGTTCTCGCTGGATTTGCAGTCTGGGTACAAGCTGACAAAATGGCATCAGAGCCGTCAGCTTGAATGATAAACTTGATAGGAACATTAGGGGCCGTGATACTGGTGAAATCATATCCTATCTAGCAGATCCATGTGGTGTTATTTTGATAGTATTTATTCTTTCGAGAATAAAATTAACCTCGTCATTTTTCAAGAAAATATTACCGTTAATCGACTACCCCAGCAATATCAGTTATTAACGTTGTTCATTGTGCTTTTATTTGATTCCCCCATGGGAGATTCGCGTTTGAGTTGAGTATGATAACAATTCTGGATAAACGTACTCTTTAATGCAAATAATCAGAAGAATAATCAATTATTTTTTAGATAGTCAGGTAGTTGTGAGATTATGTTAAGATAGCATTTATTCTATATCAAAGAATACTTTCCTATCCCCAAAATTCGTCTGCTCTCACCCAGGGTGTCATATAAGTTTGTCTGAATTTATGAATCTATGTAAGAACTTGAAGGCATGAATGTAAATGTCAGTTACGCCTATAGTACAATTTCAAAATGCAAGATTATATTGAGTTTAGTTGTTATCATATTTTTATGCTACGCGACTCAATGGAAGAAAATTTGGGAATCAGTTGATTTAAGAATAGTTTATTCCAGCCATATGATTTTATATCCTTAAAAGGTTTCTTCACTTTAGGGAGAACTAAACACAAGCTAAAATTTTGAACGATAACGCTGACATAAAATTGTACTGTCTAGTGCTTTAATTGGATATGTCACTCTTCTTCATATCATAACTATGTTTATTTTGAATTTCTCTTTATTTAAAATCAAATTTTGGCCAAATATGTGAATTAACATAGTTCAAATAAACTGGGGTTTGAAATTGGCAAACATTCTATTTAAACGTGTATGTTCATGTTTAAGATCCTGTTTTTCAAGATCTCAGTAATGTAGAGGGTTATATACCATATGAATTTATCACACTGTTCGATAGGAGAAGGGGAAAATGGAGAATAGAATAGAACGCTTTGACCAAATATATTTAAAAACTACCTGCAACAAAAACGATAAGAGAAAATAGCAAAAATTCACATTTTTTATATACTTCTCTCTTGAATTTTTGAATCAATTTACAAAACTTAACATTTTCTGTTTTGAAACAGAAATGGCATGATGCGTCTAAAGAGTCTGTTCGGCTGTTATCTATTTCAAGTGAATAGATCTTATCTTTAGGTTAACTGCTGAAGGAATAAAATCTTTTTCAATGCTAAAGAGGTTTCTGATACATCTGATTTTGGTAATCTTTTATATTGGTAAATTATATTTTTCTATAAGATAAATGCTCTAGTTATCCTTCTTTGTAAGTAATAATTCTATCAAAATCATATTACGTTATCTAATGGTTACGGAGTCGTAAATATTATTCATTCTGTCTTTTTCCGGTCAATTATTTTGGTATTTTCATTATTTTTTCAAAATAACAATGATGCCTAATATAGCCACAAGAACATGCTATCATAATCATCATCATAATGCAGGATTATTATGGTAATAATAATAATGATAATAATATTGAATATTATTACAATTAATATTAATATTATTATTGTTATTCATAATATCATTGACACTAGTATCACTATATTGTTGTTGTTGTTGTTGTTTTAATTCTGTTTGCCTGATTTTGTTGTACCACGTGGAAGTATTGGTC
>NC_142934.1:6980922-6988422 GCF_046866305.1 Octopus bimaculoides | reverse complement strand
TACATATATGTATATATATATATATATATATATATATATATATATATATATATATATATATATATATATATATATATATATATATATATATATATGCCGAAATACAGGATTGGGAGTGAACTGCGCCATTTAAAGGAAGTTAACATTTATCAACTTACTTGGAATAAATCTAATTTTAATTCTTTTTGTTTTAATACGGCTAAAATTTTCTTTTTACGACTGTACACTAGTTTGAGGCGAAAGTGTTCGTGATCTTTGACAGCTACTACAAGACCTGAAAAATTAAAAGAAAATGTATTCATTGTATTATTTTTTTTTCATTTTGTGAAGCGATGCATGGAAATAATCATAAATAAGTTCTGTTCTTTAAGATCATGCACTCGTACTGTTTTTTTCTTATGTATAGCAATCTTATATTTCTGGTATTTGTAAAAGATTTAGGAAATAATTTTGAAGTATGTATTTCATATCATTTAATATTCTGTTTGCCTCTATAAACCACAGATTAATAAATGAAATAAAAAATAAACTTACTGTTCACTACACGAATAACTCTCCAGGGTAACAGGAAGGCTAGAATGAAGACAAACTCCTCTATCTTATATCTTGGAAGGCCATTTACGAATATAAGATCTACAATGAAGGAAACTATCAGGATAGCGGCATCAAATACCTGCAGAAAATATAAAGAAATATATAATGACATTTTAGATATGAAGAAAAACCAGTTGTTTGTTTTAAGAATGATAATATACACACAAATTAATATTACATTATTTCTTTCTCTCTCCCTCAAATGTCTCTCTCTCATCTCTCTCTCTCTCTCTCGCTTATCTCCCCCTCTTTCTCTCTCTCTCTATTTATATATATATATATATATGTGAGTGTTAGTGAATGAGAGTGTGTGTGTGTGTATATTTTCATGTTCATCCAGAGTTCCTTAATATTCAACTCTTGTTTAATTCTTTTATGTTCCTTTACAAAATATAACAGTGCATAGATAAACATATAGAAATGTTTACGGCAACGCATTGGTATTCTCTCTGTAACTGCTAACATCCTTTTGATAAGCGTGGTTTACAAAGAAATTGAGTTGCTGATCACATCTTTGTTGCATTATATTTCTCTCAAAATTTTTCTCCTCTTCTTTCTCTTGTTTTATTTTCGCTCTTTTTTTCCCATCCTTAAAACATTGTCCCGCTATATTTTTATTTCATCTTTCCCTCGTTTGTTTTATTCTAATCTATGTATATTTCATAACTTTTATTAAATACAAGTTCTTCAATTTCTTTTTCACCTTTTCTTTCCCTTCCTAATTCACTCCTTTCTCACACTGTCATAAGATTGTACTTTCCAGGTAACATTTTACCTTTTATGACATTATGTCGATCATCCTTAATTTATATTTTATTTTCTCATATATTTTTAAGCTTCTTGAAATTTGTATATATTTTCCAAAGATCTTCATCATTTATGACATCTTAAGTAACTTGTTAAATATCTGATCTTAAATTTTCCTTTTTCTTTTCATACGTTAAGCTTCCGTTCTTACTATTTCTATCACTATTTTACTTCGAAGATTCGATTAAATTTCTTTAATGGAATCAATAACATTTTTCACCTGTCTGAGATATTTCCTCGACATTCACCTCTCTAACCCAAAGCATTCATCGTAAACCCTTTTCATTGGAGCGGTTTTTTTTAACGTATTTCCACTGTTCTGTAAGGGACCATTTATCTATAAATACATTTCAGGAATGGATAAATAGTCAATAAATACTGTTGGGCAGTAGTTTTATTGGTAAGTCGGTAAATATTCTTCACATGCTTACCTCATTTCAATAAGATATCTTAGTACAAGAAATTTTTTCTAAAGCCCTTACAATACAGCTTTCAGTAGATCTTGATCCAGTAACTTCATTTTAACCTTATTGTCCATTTGACTTTTGACTCCATATTAAATTCTTGTGATACGTTATAACGGCTTAACTTTATATTCTTGCGCCGCTACTTCAACCAGATACTACAGACACGTGATAAGAATGTCGTAGTAAAAAACTGAAAGACAGGGTTTCACACACAGCCAACCAGTACGAAACCTATAGACAGACAGTCCGAAAATGAGATGGCTGGCTAATATTTATAGCCTCAGATCATCACTCTAGGGAATCTATCCTCAATATGTAATAACAGTTGCTTCAGATAGAACCCTATGGAAAAGGTGCATGAGGATTCTATCTCCATCACCCTCCCATAAGTATTCTTGCTCAAATGAATATATTTCTTAAAGTTTGTTGTATCATTATTTGTGAATAAACTTATTCTATTAGCATGTTTACAATTGTCCCATTACCTTTAGCCAGTATTTCTGCTTGGTTTACCTAGAGATAATGTTATTTGTTGTATCACATTTACAAATTCCTTGTCATCTCTAAGAAATATCCAATTCATTCTTTCAGACATATAAGACTTATACATGCGCATACGATTTAAAAGAAAAGTAAGGAATTCATCTGATGGCTAACTTACCTCCAATTTTCCTTTAAAAAATCTTGTGCCGAAACATATCATTTTTAATAACGTCTGTAAATATATGTAAAGCCAAATATAGAATGCTTAAAAACAGTAAAGCACAGACAAAAAAATGGGAAAGTAGATAAATCATTGTTAATATCTATATTTCTGTTGCACAAACACTATTCGTAGCACACCTCTTTATGCCAGACAAATGTTCGGTATGTTTTTTACATATATGCAAGCAATTTCAGGTTGAATTTTTAATAAAAATGCTATGGAAAATAAGAAATACCATAAAAAGTATGTCAGCTGAAATACTGATACTAACAATGTGTGCATAGCAATGGCATGATTGAAACAAAGATGTAAGAGGGAGAACGGAAAGCACGCTGTGATATCTTATTACAACTTAATATATATGTCACGCATCAGTTAACAGGGTACGTACATGTTATAGAAAAATAAACGAAGATTCACACTAATTTTAATTATTGAACACAAATCCTGGCAGGCGATTACACATATAAAGATTATCAATCATCAGGATATATATAATTTTCTAACATAATGGATTGCAAGTTACGTAGCTTACTGGTTAACATTAGGTTGTGGGTTCGATCTCAGGACTGGGCATTACAATGTCCTATTTGAGCAAACAAAGATCAGTTGGCTTTGATCTAGTCTATTCAAATGAAACCTAAGACTAACAGTCTGCAGGTACAGCTTCTCTTCAGCTGTCACATACTCGATGTTCCTCTAGGTTTAGGCTGAGTTGGTGACTATGCCTACTTTTAACGACATAAAAAAAATGGCAAATGTGTTGTAAAATCTGACAGGTCAGACTTGCTTGTGTGAGACATCTGATCTAATAAAATTGAAGCACTATAAAACATACAACCATGAGAATAGTAGTGCAAAAGGCACACACAACCATGTCTGTATTATTAGACAATTGCAAAAAAATGTTAAAACAAATTCACAACTCTGCTAGAATTCGGTACAAATTCTTCATGGTTCAAAACGTTGCTTACGTTTACTCAACCTGATATATATATATATATATATATATATATATATATATATATATATATATATATATATATAAGAGATAGATAGATACATAGATAGATAGATAGATAGATAGATAGATAGATAGATAGATAGATAGATAGATAGATAGATTGTTTATAATTAGTGCAAATGTAATGGAGGCCAACTACTTCAGTAAAGATATTTACAAATTACATACACATAAGGATATTACAGAAAATAACAATACTAGGATAGTTTTCCTACTTGTCTTAACGCATGAATATAATAAATATTTCTAATTTAGGTACAAATCAGAAATTTTGAGAGGGAGTAAGTCGATATCACCGACTCTTCTAAATGATTGATACTTTATCTTATCAAAACCGAAAGGATAATAAGCTAACTTGATATTGGTGGTATTTGAAATCAGAACATAATGAGCCAGAACAAGCTGAAATTGGATGCAACAGTATCATTGTAATAGCAATGGTATCATTGTAATAGTATCATTGTAACCAAAGAAGAATCGAACGGATTACACCACGTTCTTAGGAAAATTCTATGCAGCAGAAAATATCATTGAGACTAGAATAGACAGTAAACTTCAGCAAATAATTAAATTTAGCCGTGTTCAATATGCACAGGTATATAGGGAGAGGCACACATATATAATCACATAATATACGTCGTAGGAATCAAGTTTATATGGAAGTTTGATTGCGTAATATGCCACTAGAAGTGAAGACAGGAAAACTGAAAGAAAATATCATTAGCCATTAGCTATAAAAATAAGCAAAATAGTGAAAAAGTTAAATATAATATGAAAGAATCACAGTTAAAGGTAGGAAGGCATCGAAATAAATTCTAAATTATAACAGATTAACTAGGAATAAGTGAGTGACAGAAGCATATATTACAATCCGGATTTGATTTGTTTTGCACAATGGAATGTTTATCGCTCATTATTTTAGTTGGTTACTATATCCGAGTCTACTTCAACTTGACAGATGCGTCAAAATCACTTTAATATATTATCATAAGTGGAGAGAACATGATACAGTCAGCGGATTGTCCTTCACTATTACATAAAACTAAATTTTTACTTTCCAACATGAATTTTATTCGACAAACTCTTGTCACATGACAAGTAGGAGCAGATGGATAATTTTGAAATGACGACAAGAAGACTAGTCAGATATTGGATGACAACGACATTCTACGTTATATTTTGTGAGCTTACAGTCTAAGATGCATTTTTTAAAACTTAAATAGGTAAGCAAATAGATTAATAAAACATCCTGGAAAATGCTAGGATAAAACCTTCCATGGTCAATATAATAAATATTTAAAACTAACTATTTTGTTTGTTCTACCAAATCTGTAAGCATGTGTGTGTGTGTATGTGTGTGTGTGTGTGTGTGTGTGTGTGTGTGTGTGTGTGTGTGTGTGCACGTACCTGCGTGTTTGTGTGTGTGTGTGTATATGTAATTAGAGATTGACGATAAACGCCATGTCAGACACTCTCGAGGCTTCGCTCACTTTTATAACTACCTGCCAATTAAACAATGAAAGTATATATACATATATACGTACACGCAAACCATCACACACACATTCCACATATGAATATAAATTCTCGGATATATTTTGTTTACACAATTGTTGGTTATTTATGTGAAGTGCATTTTATCGGTTACCATTTTTTTTTTCTTAAAATATAATGAATAATGGAAAAATAAAAGTGCATATTTACACCAGCGACTAAGACTGCAAGTATGGAGATACTGGCCAAATGGAAGGCGTGCCCTATCTCTTCCTCGAGCGTATGAGAGCCGGGTAACCGCACATGAACATTCCACTTTTCCATTATAGGGTCGACGTCGGCTGCACGTCGCGAGCGGGTTGGACGGGTTGTGTTGGGCACCGAGCTATTCTTGGGCCACGTCATTACGGAGTCTAGAACTTTTTCATAAACATAGATCAAGTGCTCCTGCATGCCTTCCATGTCTGTGGGGTATTTGTTCCTGAGTTTATTTATAAATGAATCACTAAGTTTTTCTGTTTCTTGCAGCGTGTCTGAAATGTAAACAAAAAATACAAAATGAGATTTTCCATGTATAATGTTTAGAATATTTGTCTCACTGAAACAGTAAATATTATGTAAACATGGTAAAATACTCGATTTATATTAAATTAATTATGATTAAATGTTTTTTCAAAGCTAATATGCTCTTAAATCTAACTTCGTATAAAATATGACACACACTTAGATCAGAGTGTTCGACTCTTTTGCAATTCAAAAACAGTTACATATACAGAAAAATGCCAGATTGGTTATCATCTATTTCAATATTATTTTTTTTCTGAAAAAGCTTGATGTACAGAAACGTATATGCATAAGACACACATACACACACATATATGATGTGTGTGTGTGTGTGTGTGTGTGTGTGTGTGTGTGTGTGTGTGTGTGTGTGTGTGTGTGTGTGTGTGTGTGTGTGCGTGCGTATGTGAACTGCAACCATCACATTTTTCTTTCAAATTCTGAAATGTAGATCTTAATCTAAATGCATTCGGAAAACTTTGCAAGACAGCTATGATAAATATTCAACGTATTCATTTGCACATGAAGTACAAAGTATTATCGACTAATAAAGTTAAGAGCTGCTGTAAAATAAATTTACAAATATTTCATGAGATATACTTGATGGTAATATTGGATAAAATTGATAAAATATGGTTAGAGAGAGACAAGGAGTATGAAATACAGAATAAGATGTCAAAACAGAAGTGGATATTGAAAGAGAGATGCAGACAGAAGGTAGAAGTTAACGAAGAAAAGAAAGATTATTACGAACATTAGAGAGATGAAAATAGAAGATGGCTAGGACAGAAATATGTATAAAGAATTGAAGAGTATAAAGAAAAAAATAGAAAAGTGTGAATTAAAAATCAGTTTATACACACACATACACATCCACATCCACGCACACACAGACATAGATAGCCACGCACACACTCATACATATCCATGGACACAAATACGAACTCACTTGCATACATAAACACAGGGTCGCACACCCATATAGACATGTACAGATGCAAATGTATGTACGTGAGTATCTGTTAATCGAATGCCAGTTTCAATCATTCTGCCCTGCCTTCAATGTTGTTGACGGTCAGCATCCATTTTTAACATATCTTCGTACCGTCTACCGCTGCATAGAGGCGGTGGACAAAGGTCACTGTATAGAATCAATCTATATCAAAATCGAACTCTCCAAATGTAAGGCATAGCAGCTTGTAGTCATGAAACCAAGTCCTTCGACTGCATCGCAATGAATTACTTTCAGAACAACGTGAGAATTACTTGTGTGTGTAGGTCACACTAGAATATTTTCATAAAGTAACTGCAAAGATTTCAGTTACAGTAATGGCTGGTGAGACGATATGGATGCTGCTCACCAGAGATGAATTACGAGATCAGATGTATGGAGTTGCAGGACGCTACTTCTGACCATACTTTTTAGTGTTGGCTGCGTAAGGATGAAGCTGGTGTACTGAAAATGTAGATGGCAACCAGGCGAGATCAGTACATAATCAGGGAATATGCTCGCCGCCAATACTATTGTCATAATAATCACATTGGCATCGTCCACTTTCATATCGTGATTGTTGTGTGAACCCAAAAGTGGATGTTCAACCATGGAAGACCACATTGTTAATGAAGTGTATATCATTGTCGCATTCGGATGGGCAACTCAGATACAAACATACATAGACACATGCAAATATAATTTGCGTATGTGCAAGAGTGTTCAATAAAATCGGAGAGAGGAAGAGACAAAACTGTGTAATAAGTCAAAGCGTACAGTGTGAAAGGAAATTTAGAAACCAAGGTATCAAAAATCAATACAGCCAAAGAAATCTGCTAAAACATGACTATTAATT
>NC_142934.1:6948422-6975922 GCF_046866305.1 Octopus bimaculoides | reverse complement strand
CTCAATCCTTTTATATTCATTTGAGGAACAGTATCATTGTTATAACAATCACGGCTACAGAACAATGAAATATACTTTGAAGATGATTAGAAAAATAATTATTAGTAAAGAGGTACGAAACCAACAAACTGTGTAACAAAGAGCTCTGACTTTTCATCAATAGTATGTAGATGAGCGATATTAATACAATGATAGACGGCCACCAATCTATGAATTATTATCAGTAATCTATTAATTAATGACCTATGTATGTATCAAATGATATAAAGATTAAATAGATGATGCATGACAGTCATAAGACTAAGAAATTTTAATCATACGACAGATAATCGTAGACTCAAGCTCTTAAATAAAACGCTTGCATTGATAAATTTAGATACGGTTGGGATTTTTATATATTATGTTCTCATATTGATATACAAAAAGAAAAAGAATGGTTCTTTGTTTATATCTAAGACCAAGCGACTCACTTTTCTGTTCTAAAGAAATGTAACCGAAGAAATATTTGACAATTTGGTAACAGGACCCAAAAAGTCATTGGGCTTTTGCTGATGCTGTTTATATATCTTTTCTAAGAAAAGATATATTTTAGTTTCTCATAATATTTTAGTTTCTCATAAAAGTTTATTCTACCGATTACAATACTTAGGATACAGCAAATCACTTACCTCTAACACTGTGCAAGTCCAAAATAAGTTCTCCCAGGACCAAGGCGCAGTCAAGAACGCACAAAATAACAACGGTTAAAATCACAAAGCGGCTATGGAAAAACATCTCTCCTTTTCGACGTAATCTGAAATAATTAAAATGAATTATAATTAAAGGTGTAGATAAAATTAATCAGTAATTGTGAAGAAGTGTTCCATTTTTATAATGATTTCTTTGTTATTGTCACTTACTTTTTCAACTGGACGGACATAGAAATAGAAGGGGCCAATGAATAACACTACATCGCAAATAAAACAGTAAAGTACCACGGTCATGCTTTGTCGAAAAACGCAAATGTTTATATAGAGAATTCGAATTATATAATCGTTAGAAGTGGCAGCTGTTCTATAACACGAATATTGCTACCAGATATCAAATTGTATGAAGACTTCCAGTTTTTCGTTTCTTCTATGTGAAATATTTGTGTGTATATATATGTGTGTGTGTGTGTGTGTGTTCATACGAATATCCATGTGTGTTCGTGTGTGTGCGTGTTGTGTCTTGGGTTTACTTGTGTCTGCATGTTTGTAAATATATGGTGAGCAAGAGTATATATGTGTGAACTTGAGTATAGTGAGAGAGTGAGAAATGATGCCGAGAATATACGTGCATGTATTAGGAAGTGCAGAGGTCAGTTTGTTTGTTTGTCTCCGTTGGTTTTTGTGTGAGCATGTGAGTATATGAAAGATTAAAAATAATACCATCACCGCCATTTTTGTTCTCACGATATATATATGTATTCTATTCTATTACTCTTCCGTTTTCTCTCTTCCTTCCTCTAATTCTTTCTATCTCCCCTTCTCGCTTTTTTCTCTCTTATCCTTTCTGTCATTCTTTTCTTCTTCCTTTCACTGTTCTCTGTCTGTCTCTCTCTCTCTCCCTCACTCTTCCTCCTTTGCTCTCTCGTTGCTCCCACTTGACCATCGGCCATCTTTTCTTTCTTTTCCTAACTTGTGTTTCTTTCTTCCCTTCTGACACAGCTGGGGGGATCAGATGCATTCTGATATTTAAGCAGTTCTTCAATACAACACTGTGTTTTATGCAAATATGTGTACATATGTTGTTACAACAAAATTATTGTCGTGTGACATTGAAACAAGAACGGCAGGAAAACACCAGCGTTTTGTCATACCAACTGTTTGTCATACACGGGCGAAACATATATGGATTAAAATTCATATCAAATTTAATGCAGAAATTACTGTAAAATCATAGTCATGATGCGCCTAACCAATGTAATATATGTCCAGTGATAGAATGAGGCACTGATTTCTTTTATACGATGCTTCATAGGCTGATCACAGAAATGTGATTCCAAACTAGGAAAAGTCTCTCATAAATGTAGACGTTTCGGGTGAATGAAGTAATGGTCAATGAATGCGATGTCCTTTATACAACCGATACAGATATTATTTTCTTACAGATTTTTGGACAGAAATATCATAAATTAAAGACCTTGGATATGTTTGCAAAATAAATTCAGTCCCCTGGAGCTGTTATTAGAGTGATCTCATAACAGTTCATCCAGCAGTGAGTATATTCTATGGCAATAAAAGTATTTAAGTATATAATATTCGCATATATAATTTACAGTAATAGCTGCCGGTTTGAGAATTTTAATGCACAACATTTTAAGTAACTCTTAAAACAGTGTTCGTTTATTCTGTTGACTTTTGAATATTCGTTTAAGTTAACATTATGAGGTAGTAGGGTTTTTGGATATGATGTTGATGATGATGATGGTGCTACTCTAGATTATGTTATGAGTGAAATTGAAGGACTTATTATAATCAATTTCTTATCTCCATTTTCAACAACATTATAATTATCTTCATCTGCAGCATCACTATCATCAAAATCATAGCCTCTAATAACAAATTCAGTCCCGTTTTCCAACACTTTATTTGTACTAATCGATATAGCTATCTTTCTACTCCCCTGTGTATGTGTCTTTCAATCTAGGCTTCTGTATATAATGGAGCGTTATCTATTTCCGATATCTGACACGTTTCCGGACAAAGATGTCTATTGACACTCAGATCTTGCATATTGAGTTCTTTATTCAACGCGACTTGATCATTTCTTTATGAAAATATGCAAATGCATTTCAATTTAGTGAAAATAAACTTCTTTTCAGCATTTGCTCTTAGAACTTCACAAAATGACGAAGCATCATAACCCTTTCGTATATCTGTTCCATTGGTACTTCACAATATTACCAAATTTGTGTTTTCTTCTATATAGTGCAGATTATTTTAAATGTCGGTATTCTTTGAAGGCAATTATTTCGACAATTTGAATTCCAAGACAATTTCCTGTTTTGTATTAGTTTTCTGCTTCACCAATGTTTTCTTATTTTATCCTCAATTTGCCCAGTAAATTTAACTAGTTTTAAATTTTAGAGTCGCAACATTAAGCATTCAATTCATTATTGTCGTTCTTAACATGTAATCATGGATTCTGACGAAGGAGAATAAAACAACTATTATGCTTGAATTTTAAGTTGTCTTTCAGAAGGTAATAAAAACTTCCGACAAATTATGAGCGAATACATTTTTAAGTATATTTAATTTGCGATTTAAATTGGAAGTCGAAACGTTCAGATTGCTTTATGAGGATCATTTGGGATACGTTGTCAGTATCCTGGCAAATGAGTACGTGCATTTATAATCATGGTTATATATAATAGGGACAATTAACAGGATGAGAATTAATGTAATGTTAAACCATGTATGACAAATGTTAAAGGAGCAATAGGCTTTTAATGTGGATTATATTTTGTACAACTAATCGAAGGAATATTGTATCAATATTTTATCGTTAGAAGATGGCGGCGAGCTGACAGAGACGTCAGCACGCCGGGCGAAATGCTTAGAAGTATTTCGACTGTCTTTACGTTCTGAGTTCAAATTCCGCCGATGTCGACTTTGCCTTTCCGGGCCAATAAATTAAGTACTAGTTGCATACTGGGGTCGATGTAATCGACTGGGCCCCCTTCCTAAAAATTTCGGGCCTTGTGCCTAGAGTAGAAAAGAATATTTTATCGTTAGAAGGCGGTGAGGTGGCAAAATCGTTGGCACGCCGGGCAAGATGCTTGGCGGCATTTCGTTTCTAAGTTTTGAGTTCAACTTCCGCAGTTGAGCATTAAGGTTGATTTAATCTAATTAGTCCCCCCCCCAAAATTTCAAACCAATATTTTGCCGTTAGAGAACGACGAACTGGCTGAGCCATTAGCACGACGGGCAAACTGCGAAGTGGCATTTAGTCTGTCTTTACGTTCTGAGTTCAAATCCACCGTGTTCGGCTTTGCCGTTATCACTTTAGGGGTCGATAAAATAAGTACCAGGTGAGTGCTGGGGGCAATTTAATCGACTACCCACCTTCCCCAAAATTTCTGACCTTGTGTCCTTTAACAATTGCCAAAGGTGGTGTAACATCACATTTGTTCTCGTTCTGTTAATTGTCCCTATTGTATAAAGACATTTATAAATATCTTTATAAACATTTAATCGTTAACGTATATTTAAAACAATTTCTTTTTATAGCAATTTATAAATGTGTAAATAAATTTGTAGCCAGTTTATTACACATTAAAATTTGCAACAAAATCTGATATGAACTCCCAAGTGTCATAGAGACCCCGGTTGAGAACCGTTGATATAAGTTACAACACACATAACAATACAGAATAAAAATGAAATTCATTGTCACAAGAATTCGTTTAATGTGATTGAAAGCGTAATTTCGTTAGAGTTTAGATTACATAATGAAGTATTAACGATGAAGTTTTTAATAGATTGCATTGACATAAACACAAAAACACACACTCACCGACACACGATTTTCTTTGTTTCTCTCTATATATATCAATCAAACTAATTATTTTTATGCCATCTCTTTCATTAATGGATATATTTCGTTTCTTATTTCAGCTTGACAAAGTTAATATATCGAAAGTCAGAGTTAAAGGAATCGATAGAGACTGGACTACCAAATGTAATAGATTCCTTCTTCCCACTTAACAGATTGCATCATTTTTACCATTCTTGTATAGCAAATTCTATGTCGCAGATAGGTACATGCATTGCAACCTTCAAGTCCGGAAGCTACTGGAGCGAAATAAATTGGGAGTGCATATCAACAATTTGGGTTAATGAGTTCATTATCGAACAAAGACGTACGCATCGTGAATGTTATTATTAATACAGTGGCAAGCACCTAGAATTTTGTACCGGACTTGAAAAGTAAATAGATCACTGGTGTGGGGGGGGGGTCTGTGTGTGTGGGGGTCTGTGTGTGTCTGTGTGTGTCTGTGTGTGTGTGTGTGTGTCTGTGTCTCTCTGTGCGTGTTTAAATGTTTTTAAAGAAAAAGAATTAAAATTTTAAAATTCAAAAATACAGTTGATAGTAAGTACTATTATCTGGTATTTCTAAAGTATTGAATATGGATAGTCATTCTCTTTCTGTAACCGCCGGAACACCTCCAGGGCACATCACAAAACCCACACATCCAAGGATGAAATGTGTTTTTGAAACCGTCAGATTTAAAGAAAACCAACCGCTGCATTGTGTAATATTTAGAATTAAGTAACACTTTTTTTCGAGCAAAGCAGTGAACATAAAGAAAGGCACGCACACACATACACACACACGTATATATATTTATAAATATATATATATATATATATATATATATATATATATATATAAGGGAGAATGTACGAAAAAAAAAAGCAACAACAGACGAGGACAGGTGGTGTAAACAACAAAGAGATGTATTAGTTTGACGCTCGGGAATACAGAAAGTCTTTAACGTTTCGAGCTACGCTCTTCAACAGAAAGAGTACGGAGAAAACAAGGAGAAAAACACGGAGAAAAAAAATGAATGGTGTTTGGTCAACGATCGATCATGGCTTGGCACGTGAGCTAGTGGTTGAGCTGTTGCACATACAATCGCTAGATTGTAGCTTTGATTCCGAGAACGGGCGGTGCGTTTTGCTCTCGAGCAACATACTTCATTACATGTTGCTGGGAATGTTGGCTTGCTCGCCTACCCAGCGAGGTGGCCTCATTCGATGGCTAAAACGATGCAAAATGTCAATGTACCCAGCAATGTATTATAACAGCATCTGTCAACCTGGTTGAGCACGTGTTCAGGCGATAATATATATATATATATATATATATATATATATATATATATATATATAAAGCACCCGTTACCTCGTATCCATACTTCTGGCATATTAGCCAGTGAAGGTTTTGGGCAACCTTGTCATGTCCGCGTTTGTACTCTTTCTGCGAAGTTGGACAACTTGCATAGCTTTTTTCTCGACTCTACACACCATGAGTTCAAATTCCGCGAATTTCGGAGTCAATAAAATAAAGTACTAGTCAATTGATTGATCAAATGCGTAATCATTACACGTCATATCATCTGTAGAAATCATAACATTACTCTTGAAACCTGTGATGGAATTGACTTGACTCTTTCAGTTATACAATGAACAATTCTTATCTCTCTCTTAACTATTTTTAGAGGTACAGCGTTCAGAAATACTAATGCAGTTTTCATTAGGGTTAGACGTACTAGTTAGAATTTGCTTTACATTTTTGTAACGTCTAAAGTACACAATAAACGGATATTAATTTTGAAAGAACGGTATTTTTCAGTAATTTTTCTTTGAAAGTTTGTCATTCGTATTCAATTTTCGAATTGTTATTTGCCATTCAAATTCAGGTGTCATTCAGTACAATCGTAGCTGGCATAATGGCTCATAAAATCATTTCATGTTTGCAATAATCTCCTGTTTTAGTACAAATCCGTTTATTCTCAAACATTTGGACTTTGGACTTGACTTATTTGCAGGGTGTGAGTGATCAGAGTGGTGCTGGCGATAAATGTGGGATGATGTGGGTTTGCAATATAACTATATGACTATCCTACGCGGCTTTCTAAAAAACCTTAACTTCCAAACAGTCAACGACAAATTTGAATGAATGCGGTGTTTCATATATTGGAATTAAAACCATAGTTTTTTGTGAAGCTGTTACGGAAAAGTAAAAATGTAACTAGACTATCCCAGTTAAGCTTTTGCACTGTATATTGTAGCTAAATTTTTGCAGTAAGTAAAACCATCTTATTATTATTACTTTGCAGTCTGAAATATACTGCATCATTTAACTGTACTTTTGAGACACATCTCTGTGTACCTCCAGTAGGAGAAGTGTTTTGTTGAGGTTTCCATCTTTCATTGTATTTAAGTGTTCTACTTAATATATGTGCAGTACGTATGTGTGTTAATTTCTGAAGAATGTGCAAGTTTGTAAGTTATTGATGTTTCGCTAAGTATTTGCTTAAAGTTTTTTTCACCATTCCCAAGGCACTTATCGCTTATCATAGAGAGTGTTTCTGCATTGAATCCTAACATTTATGTTTCCTCTATCTAAAGAGTTATATATCTCAGTAATTTCTCTGTTTCTCTAGGAAAAATATTATCACTCGTTGAGAATGTTAAATCAACTAGAATCCACACATTTTCCAATTGACCTCTGGCAACAATATTGCATGCATTAACATATCTCATAGTATGGCTGCTTTGTGATTCTCTGGAACCCGATCTGGTGTATACTTTTACCACCTCCCTTTTCTTAGTACTTCCTAATGTTGACTTAACTTCCTGTGTATTCAAGTCCTGATTTCATGCCTGCGGATTATTTTCTTTATTTCTAAACGAATAGTCAAGGAGACACTGTCACCCTGAAAAGATACTCTGCTTGAATTATTACGTTGCTTGGTGCTATCTTTATGATGTTAGTTCTGTCTTCCAACTTTCCATGTTTTTTCTAAGAAACATTATTGACGTTCTTTGCAATCACAGACATATTCAAACGTTTTCTGATCCAAAGACGTGGAATCATGTCATAGGTCTTGCGGTAGTATATCCAGGCCATTGATAAATTTGTCCTTCTTCGTTAACAATCTTCATTACCATTTTATCTATGAGTAACTTATTATTATTTGTTAATTCAAGATTTGTTGGAACTCCTAAAGTTTTGCATGTGTAGTGGGCTTTTTGCCTGCAATTTGTGTTTTTCAACTATCTAATACTTTCCTGATTATTCTGGCCGTGGCAGGGAGGCAAGCCTTTTGTAACAGTTCTACTGGACATTCTATTCCGATTTTCTATATAGTCTTGCTGATACCGTCTGATTCTGTCCCCAAGGAACCATCATTAATTGACACTATCTTCACTTTCTTCATTTCCCATATCCGGGTTATTTCCTACCTATGAGGATTATACTTTATCTATCTTTTCTATTTTCTCGCCTTCCTTCCACCACCACCAGGGACGGTCTGTTATGCTCTAGCACTTGGTTCATCTGGATTGCGAAATCCCACAGGATTTTGCACGTCTTCGACTCTGCCATTCTCTACGGTTTGGGCTCATACCACATCTAACTTCTCTCTAGACCCCCGCTTTTCACACAGTTTCCATTATAGCACTTTCGCTACCTCATCGTGTTACCACAGCTTGTAATGGTTGTGGGAATGTCTAGGGCATTCATTCATTATACAGGCAAAGGTTTCGTCTACTCTATTACAGAAGTCGTACAGTGGAGATACTTGCTCATTCCAAAGGTTTGCCCTCCAATTTGTGGCCAAAACTTCGTCTTTCGCTGCAAGTATAGTGCTCTCAGTTTCTGTTTTTCATTGATACTTTTTTCAGCTATATTATTATTATTATTATTATTATTATTATCATCATTATTATTATTATTATTATTATTATTATTATTATTATTATTATTATTATTGTTGTTGTTGTTTTCGTTGTTATTATTATCAATATTGTTATAGCGTGGAAGGTGTTTATAAGCCATTTAAAATAACACACACAGACCGTTAGATTCACTTCAACATTTAAATTTAATTTGTCAAAATATTTTCGTCGCTTTGAGACCGCGACCTGTTCGCTGACAAAATTCTGTGCTGCAGCACAGTAATCTAATGATTTCATCTTGAGTTATGTTTCTGTGATAACTGCAGACTTGTTCAGCCTAAGACTCATACCTATAAACAAATATTCTTACAGATTGGACTAGTGACTCCAGGTATTTTTCAGTTTTTCTGTACAGTTTATCAATGTATGCCAGAATATTTATTTTGACCCTGGTTTTAGCAATCTCTTTTTGCAGGTGTGGATTTTCTCATTATATTCCTCTCAGGTATGAGACAAAGAGTCCTCTTAGGATATTATTCTCCACGTTTTCACATTTTCTAATAATTTACTTCTGCAGTTTAGTTTTGTTTCTTAACATCTCATCACCTTCTCTAATAAATTGTTCATCTTTTCATTAACCACGAGCGTTCCCGGTGACAATGAAAGATGATTGCTTCTTTTATTGGCCGCAAAGGCCCAAGACATGGAGTAAAATATCGAAGGGTAAGTTATAGCACAAACAAATTACAAAAACTACAAAATCATGCGGAGTTAACATCATTCGAGGGGAGATGCTACCACATTAAACGCTATAACAGAGGATACTTAATAGCAAGTAGAGAAATAAATATTAAATAAATAAATATATAGAAACCTCAAGAAAGATAGTACACTGCGTCCCACATTGTTAGGCAAATCAACCTTCTCTCAATAAATAAGTGTATATACGTTCAAAATCAGTTGTTTTCTCACTGACTGTTGGCAACCCTTACCTGCGTAAATTCTGTTAAAATAAATTGGATCTGCGCAGACGAAAACAAACGGCAGCCATTATCGTGTAGCAGCAATATTTCTGCTATCCCAAATTATTAGGCATGTATCCAATTTAAGTATAATTAAGGATCAGAAATGTGATCTTACTTCAAATGAGAAGTCTACCATTGTGTCAAAGCTTGGAAGAGGAAAAACAACCATAGAAGTATCCAAAATACTGGTAAGGAATCACCGAACAATGAAGAAATTTTTGCAGTCTCCTATTTTTGTCCGATCGAGGGCAGATAAGGGCCATTCGAGGGTTGCTTCGAATCGTATTTTATCATGGGTGAAAAGGAGAGTTGTGCAGAACCCATATCTGACAAGTAGAGAAATCTTCAAACATTGTGGCAGGGAGGAGGTATCCAAAACTACCAGGTGTCGCCTCTTGAAGCAGGTAGCCAGGAATGTTAAACTTGTTACAAGCCCCCCCCCCCCCTCTGAAGGATGTTCATAAGCAGAAGAGACTGAAATGGGCAGAAGATAGAGTTTTCAACAGTTCTGTTCACTAACGAAACAACATAGGATTGAGGAACTTTTACTATATTTGGTATATTTGTAAACATTTTATCGTTAGGCCATTTCAATTTTAAACTTCCATAACCAGTTCAACTCACTAGTGTATTGAATCTCTTTGCTCCAAATATTTGATCGAATGACATAACAAATACTTCAGTATTTGCTAAATCATTCCCTTGATGTTAATTCTCATGGCTCAGCTATTAGTAAAATTTCCTAACATTGTTTCTGAAGAGCTTTTGAAGATTCTCATATATTATTTGTTGATATTTAATGTTTAGTTTTTACCTGATTTTGCCTCGAGACTTGTTTTCTCTCTTTTCTTGTTGCTATTAAGCTGCTCTGAAATTTCGTTCGATTTGGTTTCTGCTTTTCTTTGTTTTGCTTTCACAATGGATTCTTCTGTTTCATCTCGTTGCGCATACTTCTCGGCGACCTTTTAATTTATTTACGTATATTGGGGTCTCTACAGACATTGAGTATGTGTTCTTGGAACTCTTATTTTATCTTTCGTCATTCTGAAGTCGTTAAAATAAAGTACCAGTGAAGTACTGGGGTAGATTTTTAAAAAATCATTTTTTCGTTGTTTTTCCAACACTTAGGCGTTTCACGGTCGGATTGTGTGTAATTATGCCTCAGCTCCGAGACTCAACACCTTCCTCCTCACATGAGCTTCTAAAAGCACCGCACTCATTTCTACATTCCCATAATATATGTAGCAAGCCGAAGATCTCAGGTACTGCATCCAGATTCTTTGAAATTGTTCCGAGTGCAGAGATAACAAAAGGGGCAATTTTGACTGTTGCTTGATGTATTTCTCGTGCCTGGCTTGCCAAATCCTGGTATTTGTTTACCTTCACTCCCTCGGTAATTTAAACATTCTGGTCAGCAGAAACACCGACTTCTACTATGATTCATTCATGTGTGCACAGTCATGACGTCAAAACGATTATGTCCTACGTGCCTGTTTGTAAAGATGGTCATATCCCATATGTACTTTACTCGCTCATTCTCAACGAAAGACGGCGGGATATGATCATAGCAATTAAAATAAAGTCGATAAAATAAAGTACCAGTCAAGCACTTGGGTCCATGGTATTGACTTACTTCAAACCGTCAAAATTTCTGGCCTTTTATCAGAGTTTGAGACTATTATTATTTTTATCATTTACAAATGTATACGTTTTCTTAAACCTCGCTCGGAAACATTCTGCTAACGGAAATAAATTTTTTACGAAGAATACTAACATACAAATAACTTTCTGCAGTTTAAATTCTCCTCTTTCAGAGGTTGACAAAAGAAAAGTATAAGTTCTGTGTTACATTTTTTACAGTTTTTCTTTGCCTTCAGGTCATTGACAAAAAAAGGTTATGGATATCACACAGCATATTCACAAAAGCACAATGGAAAATGTACAATATCGTACTTTTGACACATACACAAAACAAGCAAAAAAAAGTACTGATTTAATTGTAAAGTAAAATATTTATAGTAAACAACAACTAAAAGTAAACGCAGACATTTTAGCGACACTGGCGAGTAGAAATCTTGTCAACAAAAGAAGTGTGCATGCACGTATTTTTTCGGGTGTCAACAGAGACAGCAAAAAAATGTCATTTACCGGCATTCTTTTAAATAGGAAGAGATTCAACGAGGAACATTTTGCTGAAAGATTGAAACTTGACAACATTTGGTACATCGAACTGGGACCAGGCTTTCATGAATAATTACAGAGGCCCTTGGGCAGGGAGAAATAATATACCTTTCGTACCTTAGTTGTCTAGCACTGTGGTACATTATCGAAACTAGTAATTACTAGATAATAGCACTGCTTTGCTTTTGTCGTCTGTGTTTACGGAGTGGGTGTTTATCAAGGCTTATATATTCCGTAAGCTGTTACATTCTGGATTGATGGACATTATATTTCGTAATTTGTAGATATAACTGAGGAAAGTAAATGTATAAATAGAAACAGTATAATCTTTTTCTACTCTAGGCACAAGGCCCGAAATTTGGCGGGAGGGGGCAGTCGATTGCATCGACACCGTTACGCAACTAGTACTTAATTTATCGACCCCGAAAGGTAAATTCGACCTCGGCGGAAATTGAATTCAAAACTTAAAGACACATGAAATACCACTAAGCATTTCGACCGGCGTGCTGACGTCTCTGTCAGCTCGCCGCCATCTTCCAACGATAAAATATTGATGGAATACTCCTTCGATTAGTTGTACAAAATATAATCCGCATTAAAAGCCTATTGCTCCTTTAACATTTGTCATACATGGTTTAACATTACATTTGTCCTCATCCTGTTAATTGCCCCTAGTATATATAGCCATGATTATATATACACGTACTCATTAGCCAGAATACTGACAACATATCCCAAATGGTCCTCATAAACAACATTTTATTTGTCGAATCCCGTCTTAGAGTAGCTTTTGAATGTTCATCTACTAAAGGAGTTTAAAATAGTATAATCTAGCACTATTAGAGTTTAATAATAAGTATTCTAGTAAATTAGTAGTCCAGACAAATTACAACAATAAACTGACAAAATTACTGATGCGCATACAAATATAACTTTCCGATTACACAATGGATGAACGCGTCATTAAAATCCATGAAAAGAAATGTAACATATACCACACGTAGTCTTCAAGCTCAAATTCAGAATACACAGCAAAATCACCAGACGGAAAGCTTACACACTAACACAAAACCACAAAACACCGACTGCATTTCAAACAACCAACGCATTATACAAAGTTCTATGTAAGTATGGCAGTTACAAATGTTATTACTCACGGTGTTCAATATCGGGCGCAAAAGTGTGACATGATCTCATTGCTTGACTATGCACTTACAATAGATGCCATTGTAATATATTTTATACAATACAGAAAATGTCTTCAGTTAAAAAATAGAAATTGATTCCACAGAAATTCGAATAACGATGGAAATTTTACGAATAGCAAAATACATCACACTTAAAATATAACTTTAACCCAATCAGGAAAATAACGACTGCAGAATGTTTGAAAAGCAGATGCAACGACTGGTCAGATATTTATATGGTTAAGTATTCCTTTGATACTTTGTGACGCACTTCACAGCAAGTGTGCAATAACGCTTTAATCATTTCATTGTGGATTTGTTTTAAAAAATTAATAGCATAATTTATCGAGGAATACTATAGTCACAAGGTGAAATTTCAAGGACCAGTTGAAACAGTATCATGATATAAAATATTTGAATTAAAACCGGTTTCTTTCTCGACGGTGAAGATTGGAGTTGTTGACATAATAATGTGGAATTCATTAATGTACAAATTATGGGAGATATTATGTGGAACCCTTTTTATGTAAATCAGTTGTCTCCATGTGATAACAGACTAATTGAAATATACATTAATTTTTAGCAAGATCAATCAATTTGGAAACTAATTTATGATGAAAATCATTTGCAAATATGTTGAATCAATATGACGAATGTATTCTGGAAAAACCCTCTGTTTAGAATTGGTTAATCATGTTCCTGGACAATTTCTGTTGTCGTATGGTGATTCTTTGTAGCGTCACCTATATCTGTAAAATGTATAGCTCATTATTGTGTACGAGATTAAGAGAGCCAATTTTGCGAAAAAGAAAGGTTTCCTCGTACAAAGATCGCATAAACTCACTTTACCAGATATTTTTTACCTCAGATGATATTTGAAATGTATAATTCAAGGATTTCAAGAAAGTGTTTTTGATTCAGAGGTATTGTCCAAAATATGATCCATTATAAATTTTATGGCTCAGTTAGAAAGGTTCTTCTAATGTAATGGGAATAACAGCCGTCCGATGTTAGGCAGTTGTGTGACGTCAATTCTGATGGTGTCCCCATCACTATTTTCTGTCCATAAGTCTTTTATCCGATATATCTAGGACTATCATTTATAGGTATATTTGCATTTGAGAAATTTCGTAAAAAAAACTCGTTTAAAAACTAACTGCATTTAGAATACATTACTGAAAATATGATGCAAAAGATTATATTTACATTGATTGCAAGTAGGTGGGAGCCTTATCTAACTGGAAAACTATTAAGAAATATTCAGTGTAGAACTACAAAATATGTTGTGAAGAATCGAGGAAAACTAATACAAATCATGGAGAACTAACTGCTATAAAAAAACTTTCCTTTGCCTTCAAAGAAATGAACAAATATAAAATAGTTGCTTAAAAACATCCAAATGCGATTGAAAGGAGATCAAAATTAGCAAATCGAAACGGTTAAAAACTACTGTAAAATGTGCTGCTGACAGCCAAATCCAGATCAGCGGACAGGACGGAATAAGACAAAAATAAATCGCAGCATTTGTGAAGAGCAGGACCTAAAGATGACATTAAAGTGTTCTTAATTGTGACACACCTTCAAATCTTCCCCAGTAGAAATTTACCACAAGCATTTAATAAAGCAAAATGAATTAAGTGAATGACGAGCAAACAGGAAAGAAACAATTAGTTCATTTTGTCTGCCTACTCAAATTTACCAGAATATGTTTGCAGGTATGAAAGCGTTGGTGATTACATTATTGAATACTGTGAGAAAAAAGGATGTATTATTGTACACCAGAAGTTGCCGAAGAGAATTACAAAACGACTATAATCGGAAATATGTCAATTCACACACACAGTATTATTAAGGCCGTCGTTTGTTAGGCCCAGAAGTAAAGGAGTCTGAAAGCATCAGTACCAACAGATGACGATGTATCTGTAAATGGAATGGAAGAATTATCGAAAGATCTGGAGATAGAGATAACCAAAATGAAGAGATGTGACAACAAAAACAATCATGCTTTGGGAAATAATGAAAGCATGCAAAGTACATAAGCAAAACACCAGGATTTATACACAACACAGAGTAACAGTAACCATTTACATTGCACACTTACTACAAATCCAAAACGAAACACCGCATGCGCTCAGCAGTGCTCTGAAGGCACACGATATGGGAAAATGATACCAATTATTTATTATTGGGGATAGTACAAATACAAAAGGTAAAGACAGTGAAGAATATATACTGAGAAAAATGGCGAATTCAGTAATATGAGTAAATAAAAATGAGAATTATAAACAATAATAATAATAAAGGACAATTAACAAGATAATAATTAGAATGTATTCCCGAAATGAGGTTATCCACATAAAATTCAAGAATAAATTGACACACCAAAAGAAAGTGTTAGCTGAGAATTCTCACAGCCAGCCCGCAGCCACATAGTTATTGTAGGATTTTCGCATTCTCCAACATAATATTTACGTTCAAGTAATATTTCAGGAAACTGGTGAGTTATTGAGTTGAGAGATAAATGTCTACTCTCAGTGATTTTACGGCTTTCATCACCCATTTTTGTTCGCCATCTTCTCTTGCCAGAGAGAAAGACTGACGAGTTTTTCTCTACTAAGGAAAGTGATGAGTCATCGTCGAGATACACTTGCTGGATAATCCAATACACACCACATGTGACACCAATTGTAAGATATAATTCCATAGATTTTTTTTCACTGAACCGACACAAAGCATGTGTACGGCGAATGGGTTCGTGATACATTCAGCTTGGATAGAATTGACTGTCGTCAACCGCTACCCGTCTATTTGTCTACATCCCCCACATCACAGACTTAATGTGTCTTTTTGAAACTGAATTCTTCATAGCGTTGCCCATGAATGTCCTGCTGAAGTGTTAAACTTTCATCCGATGCATTGATCTGTTGTCTGGTTATTGTCATTCATATACTCCACTACAGAATGTCAGATTTTATGCTCCAACAGTCACGTTGGCCAGCTGATTAAGTTTAGTGAACGCTTGGCAATATTCCGCATACAAAACGCCCAAATCGATCTCAGCCCCAGTAATTTTCCGAGCGCAGGAAAGATATTCCTAAAAAAACGAGGACAATAGTTGCGCAATATTCTTTTTCAGGTGACTTCGCATATATTGCAATTCTAGTGACTTCACAGTTTCATCCAAGTTATCCTGAGATAATCTTTGCGCGGTGGGTGCTAACCAAATCTGTTTCTGTTTCAATAAGCGAATGAACACATGATTTAATATGATTAGACGTTTCCTGGAATAAGGCATGATGATCAGATACTTGTACACTACAAAAACATTGCTATGTACACAAAGCACAAAGAATGCATACACCAAATGCGCGCGCACATATTAATTATTAGAGTTACTTCATATTAGGAATCATACAAAATCTTATTGTCATGTGCACATATATACATACATATATACGCATGTCTTTATACACATACAACTCAATTCCAGTATCCATGCAATGGTTGAATTGCGGAAACTTCACCACATCGAAAAAATCGTTGTATTGTTCAATGTACACATAACCAAGAAATTACTAGCTTATCTAGGGACAACTCTGTTTTTCTTTGCATGGAGCTGGGTGACAAACAGTTGAAAATACTGTTGCGGCAGACTCTCACCATGGTCTTGATAGCGGAATGCAGAAAATACTCTCAAAGATCATGCTGAAAGTCCTCCACGACACTTATGTTGCAGCCTTTGAAAAGTTTATTTCGATATCTAGGAGGAATAGTAATATTGTAACTGCGGGTGAAAAACAAGATCAAAACAGATGTATCTGCAGTCGTAAGTAACAGGAACGTGAGGAGACAAAATAAATTTCAAAACTGCGACAAAAAAGAAAGCAAAAATTTAAACTTCAACAAAAGAATGGTGATCAGATGCACAAATACTTAGTTCACCAACTATCATTATCGCAAAAAAATAGTGAAACCGAATTATTGTCCAGGAACAAATTCTACAAAATTAATAGCGATTACATTGTCTGATATAACTTGAATAATGCTGTTGGATAATACTGACATTTTTCCTTTGAAATCAAATAGTCGTTCTTAAAAATGAATATTAGAAATAAATATTAGAAAGAAGAGAACTGATATTATGAATTTTCAAATTACTTACATTATTTATATGTGTGTATTCATATATATATGTGCGCACATTTAACCAAACGTTACTGCACTTAAACACACTGATGTATATATATATATATATATATATATATATATATATATATCTGTGTGTGAGTATGTGTGTGCGCGCGCACGTGTGTGTGGATATGTGTAAATGCGTTTTGTGCTAGCGTCCGTGTATGATGTAGAGATGTTTTGAAGAATGATGCAGCCTTGTGCACATGATGAAAATGCTTTTTGCTTTGCAATCAATTATGAGTCCTTGGTCCTTGCACTACTGTTAACATCTTCCGCTAAATCTTTTACTTTTATAAAAGTTTTACTTTTATGCAATAACATCAACCAAACAGAAAGTATAGTTGAAATACAATTTGTTCATTCAAAAGCTTCGCTAAAAATGAATTCGTGTAAAGAAAAGAACTCCAAGCTAGTGAGAAAGAGTAGACACAGTGACAAATAACTCGACTGGAAACAACTTCATATAGGAAATGCACTCCATCCAAAATATTAGAAATTTACACATTTACATCGGTAATGTAAACTTTTATTATATATTTGAAGTAGTGGTGTCATGACTGTATTCGATTTGTCGCTTAAAAACATCACTGCACCTCCAAGATATAAAAGCTTCTCTGATAAAAGTTTGTTGACTCGAGCTTTAAATAACAGGTTTACAAATAATATATCTTGCAGCTTCAGATTAAGTATTGCTATGGTCTTCTCAGTTATATATAGGGCCTTCCGTTATTATGACATAACAGCTCACATATGATGGAGTTCGTCACTAAATTATCAATTTTTTATTCTACTATTATGTTTTAATGTGTCTATATGATGCAGTAATATTAAAACTCTTTTATCAATTTCTTAGTTTTATATTCTACTGTGGTGTTTGTTATTGATATGAATTTACTTTTCAGATATACAAGCAAAAATTTCATATGTGAACTATATGTTGAGGATAAGGTTACCTTTAATCTGAGATACAAGTCAATTTAGACATTTAAGACTTCAGCGGATATATATGGCCTCAACATGCAGATGAACTGATTTCAACAGACAATGAAGCAATATAATAAATATCTCATGTTAACCACAACACATAAAATCAATATAGAATTAAGACAGAATAGATTTACAGAATATTAAATTTATATTAATGTTTAAAACGCAAACAGAATTTGATAATACATAATTATCGAACGTTTGTACTAACAGAAACAGTACAGACAACGAATAACACAACATTACATTCTTCTATGACTGGAGGACTCAAATAAAATCCAGCTGCTATTTATACGTTAGTAATCTGCTAGCTGTTACATATTACGCGTAGGTAGTTATCACACGATTTGTCGAGATACATATCATGACTAAAAGTGCTGCTGCCAAGACAAGAGACAGTGAAATACATAGATTAAATGAATACTATATGTGTGTAGTGAACGAATTGCATAGTTTGCAATATTCTTTCTTCATAATGCATAGTAAACATTATCAATAAAACAAGAAGGGGAGGAGCTGGACGATGACTCTGCAGTAAGAGTCGAGTCAATACAAATAAAAATACAAGGAATTCCAAAGTAGTTTTGCAATATACAGGTTATTATTAAATATTGATTTTAAATTTTGTCTCAAACCCAACACGTTCGTAGGTGGGGGGTAATTCGAAAACATTGGCTCCATTACTCGACTGGTACTTATTTTAATCGACCCCCGAAAGGATAGGTGGACCCCAGCAGGACTTGCTCCCAGAACATAAGCATGTGCGAAATTCCGCTAAAACATTTTGTCCGGCGCACTAACTACTCTTCCAGCTCACCGCCTTACTGTTACAAATAATAAAGTATGGTTTAATTTTAAAAGGCGGCAAAAACAATGTAAGCATCTGTTTATAAGTTATTTTATGACGTTTAAGAAGAACGCCTCTCGGACACAATATGATTTCATTGGAATAATAATAACACATTTACACGAAGTGGGATATATAGATATTTCGATACGATAAAGATATTTAACTAAAATAAAACTTGAATTGCTAAAAGTAGTCATAAGTAATATTTTAGGTTTTAAATTTGATAAATGGATATAGCTAAAATAGATGACACTAAAATGTAAATAGTCATATTTGAACAATAAAATACAGACCAACTGCCTGCATGGTTTATACATATATTTGTAAATGAAATTATTTATGGAAAATTATACGCAACGGTATTTAGGTACCACTAAAGAATCATCTCTTGAGCATAGCAATTAGATGTATTAGTGGTGATTGATATGATAAACACGCAAGACGAATTTGAATTCTATTGTTCACAACAAACCAAAGTAACTCTGAAGAGTTTTTATCGATTTCCTTCCTTTTACTACTTAATTAGATTAATGTATCAATCAATACATATCCTCTTCCGTCTCCTCGTTATCACTAAACTCTGACAGGCTTAGTATAGAATAGTAAACACGGTAAAAGAAACTCACACGTACATAGGCTTATGACCACAGACGTTTATAAACTTTTCATTATAGAGAATACATCTGTCGACATATTTTAGACATTTGTCTACATATTTTTCTTACGTGATACTTCTGGGATTATCAAAAGAAAATTGTTTAAGATAGAAAACGTCACTTCTAGTAATAAAACGGTATTCGATTCTACTCAGGTGAAAGCACTTTCTCAGGCGAAGACGTAGAAAAATGAAGCTGAGACCTCTAAAGAACGGCATGGTGAAAGGAATATAGTGTAATGCATTAAGTTTCACTACGTACTTTGTTCATCAATTAGGAACATTTCATTGTTCGAAATCGTTATACTACACGAAAAACATAGTTTAACATAGTATGTGTCTTTATAAAATCATCCATATGAATACACACAAACACACACACACACACACATACATCTATATATATATATATATATATATATATATATATATATATATATATATATTACATAAGGATATTTCGGTTTGCTGAAACCATTGCTATGTGAAAATATATATTTGAAAGAAACATTCTATCAAAGCAGGTGAGAGGTTGTGCAAAAATGAAAATTAGTTAAATTTATGCAAATAAATTGAAATTAAGAGATGTTTTCTTGTCTTCCATAGGTATCTTAAGGCATTTTCTTCCATGGGTATTTTATAGCCCATAACGGTTTGGAAAAGATTCTCTTTCTTAGATGTAAGGAGGAAAATAATCCATGAGTTCGGAGAAAACTGTTATTACCGGAAAACAATTTTGTGTGCGTGTATTTGTATGCATATAAAAACATTAACACACACAAACACATATAAACACACAATCACATGTATTTACACACACACACACACACACACATATATATATATATATATCCTTTCACAAACATATGTCTATTTGTTCGCCTGTGTCTGTCTGTCTATGTGTATGTATGCATACGTGTAACTACGTATGAATTTATATATGTACATTACATATTTATTTAAACTAACTTATATATATATTTATATTTATATTTAGTGCCATACTTGATAATTATTATAAGAAATACCGAATTGTACATGATACAAAGATGCACATTATTCACCGTCAAGGTGAATAACTCGTCCATAATTGTTGTCAGGCATCTCTCCTTCGATTAAGCATGATGTGTATGCCAAGGTAATATATAACATAATTGCAATTTCGTAAGGTTTGGAATGAAAGTTATGATCTTTATACAATAGAGAAAAATAAAAGAAGTATCTCTCGTGGACTACGGAAACAATATCGCATACATACTTTACATCATAGATAATAACAAAATGCAGACATATTGAAACGTACCCACTTTGAAACTTGGGAAACACCAGCATCACCCAGTTAGAGCCAAATATACAGGCAGGCACCTGATATTATTGCTCTAACTAAAGCATTTTTTACACTTTCTTCTTTTTGTCCTTCTATATTTCATTTATTTTACCTTTATGTCTATCACTCGTACCTATTATCTCGTACCTATTATGTGTGTTTTTATATAAATCATATATCAATAAAAACAGGGTTCTCCTATTATTAAAAATGCAAGAGAAAGGGAAATGAAGAATCCATTAACGGTTTCCCTTCCCGAAACGAAGAAGGTTATCGTTTCTAAATTCGTGTCAGAAATCATCTGATTTATAAACGCAATTTACTCTTGGAGTTTCAAATACCAGTTTGCATTAAAATATTTTTTTTAAGCCAACAATTATTCTGCATTGATATAGTAGATATTTTCCACATTAGCAAATTCATGCTACCTGCAAAGAGTCCCTTTATATTCGATGTTCATTTGAAACTAATACCACATAAAATGCTAATTATGCCTAAATGAACACTTACCTCGCCGAAATTTCTTTTGGGGGCCCCTTACTGTCACGACGCAATTCTTCTTCCAACTCATTTTCAATCTTATCCGCGTAGCCATGGGTTTTCGCTAATATCAAAGTCTCAGCTACCAACGCCTGTAGATATTGTAGTTTTGTTGGGATGAAGTAAAACATTAAAAAAAATGAACAAAGCAGAAACTGATTAGTAAATGAATAGCAGGGATAAAACGTACGATTTAAAACTAACAGTATTTATTCATATCACACACAGTCAAATCACATTTGAAATATTATCGGTGTAAGAAAATTGCATTTATGTGTTAGTAGTTACTGAAAAAATCAGCAAATTGATACTACAAGTGTGAAAATCACATTTCTTATTTTTATCATTTTGAAAAAACGTGATTAAATTTTAGTTTTGGATTAGTAATAATATTATTTAATCGTGAATCTTACTTGTGCTGTCATATATCTTAAAACAAAATTATATTACATAAAATGTGTTACAGAGCATAGCATAAAACAGCTTCATAAATAGTCAACTTTTGACATATTTTAAATGTACTGTTTCTAAAAAAACAAATTCGAAAATCCTATTTTCCTTCATAAGTATGAATTTTAGACTACATTTTCATATTATCAGAAGTAAATATATGATAGCCGAAAGGTAAACACATAATATACATTTCTCATAAATGGAATTAACAGAACGAGCTAATCAATAACTGTTATTCTTTCCATTTAGTTTTCATTAAAACAATTGTTTTAGAAAAATCTCAAACGACTGAAAGAAGAGATATAAACTTCTTGGATACACATTTAATTTGAAATTGTCCAAGATTTTATAAAGTCTTTCCAGGGAAATGTGCCGGTGTTATATAATGTTTATTTTATATGAGTGGAATGTGAAAATATGAGTGTATCCGTATCGGTAACTACACACTCTTATATACAAGTGGTAAATTATAAATTAAAACTCTTTCAAGTAATTACACCTATGTTTTGCTGAACTTGATGGAAAAAGGGATTTTCCTGAGCCATGATTTTAAAAGTAAAATTAGTATAAATGAATATTAGAAGGCCTAATACTACAAGTATGATTAGTAAAACTAAACTATTTAGTAGGACTATTAGTACAACTATCAAACTAGTTACTTAAATTGACAAAATGCGATAAATTGTTGGCGATTCCATTGATCAGTTTCAGGCGTTTTTTTAAACTTCAGCTGATGCTAAAATGACTAAGGTCGGCCGTGGTAGATTTTTGCGATCAGAATGGAAAGAATTACTATAAACTTTGCGTAAAGTGGATGTGGTCTATTATTTCTATGACGCCAGTACATTCTCTGTATAGGTAATAGCCATAATTCATTGTGACAAAAACGACAACTGTCTGAAAGAACTCTAAAAGGTAATTCCTATTTCATTGTTCAAGGGAGATCTTAATACTGATAGGTCAATTATAAAATCAAATGTTTCACTTTATTTAGTCTTATACAACACTATTGTTACCAACTTATTACACACTGCTTAGTGTAATAATAATAATAATAATAATAATAATAATAATAATAATAATAATAATAATAATAATAATAATAATAATAATAATAATAATAATAATAATAATAATAATGATGATAATAATAATAATAATAATAATAATAATAATATAATAATAATGAAGCAATGGGTACTCCAACCGAATTATTTTCCTAAGTTACTAATTAAACTGATCTTTGCAGCTTTAGTTTGTTTTTGAAAGTTCGTTTCTTTTCACAAAGGCTCTGATAGAAATGGACATGTTTCGTACCCGAGTGTGGTGAAGAATAATTAGAACAACATATAATGATAAGGGTTAAGGTATACGTTCAACATTGTATTGCAGACTTTAATTTTCAGAACCTTCGTGTTGGGATTTTATATTTATTATGCTTCTCTAGGTTTATTGAATTCTCTATTTGCTATGAATCTTACTTGATTTCTTTTCTTTATAGAAACACTTTTATCTAAACAACATACAGCTGAATAGGCAAATGTCGCATACAGAGTTCAGTTATCGACTTCGCAGATACAGAGACAAAAAAAAAAGCAAATATGTTAATCCAAATTCAGTGGATTAATATAGACTATGAGATAAAGCAGTAATGAATGGATTAGAATGTGGTAATGTGGCCAAGTGATCAATCAGATGGATGCGTGTGTCATTCGATCCTTGAGTGAAACTAATGTGCATTAATCATTCCTGCAAATGTGATTCAAGTGGTATAGGAAGTAGATGTCTTGTTATGCATACGTCATACAGTGAAAATATGAAAAAAATACAGCGCTTAATAAGAATTACACCTGCACAAGGAAAATAAGTCTTTAAATATTCATAACTACATACGTTAATATTTCAGGCAACCATTTTCGAATAAAATCACAAATTTAATTAAATATTTTTGTGGAATTTAAGAGAAAAGCAATGTGAAGTCTACTGTCTATAGTAAATTATGTCATTGATGTAACCATGTGTATATAACACTGTATATGTAGCCATGTATAAGCAAACGTATAACTTCTCCCTGATTAAACTCAGAGTACGTGAGGGACGTAAGAATGGTCTACAAAACACTACAACTTTAATACTTGTGACAGCAGATGCAACATTATGAATAGCAGTAGGAGAAAGAGTGAAATGAAATAAATTAGATGATAAAATATTAACTTCTTTCTGTTTAGTGAAAAACTTTTTCGGAAAACTAAAAGCATTGACGAACGGCAGTCACTTCTCAAAATCTCCACGTCATAATCAAGAAATTATATAATATGATTAGTATAAAAACGGTAGACATAACGTGCAAATTACACGACGAAGAATGTAAAGAATCTGCCACCTACAAAATAATACTATGAGAAATAGTGTACGCACCACACGGTTATACATTGTGAGATATATAATCAAATCACATGACACGGCTCATGCCCACAACGCGTTATAGAAGAACTGTCACACCTTAACTCGTGTAAGAGATTTATTCATAAAAAATAATCGCTACACTTAACACAAATAGCTTTACAAATATATTCGTAAGCATATCTCTATAAAGTTTACAAATAATCATACCCCTGGCACACATATGATATCCTTCCACATCAGTAAAACTGAACACACATTAGATAAGTGTTCAAAAGTTACCTTTGTTAATGTATTTAATGCAGAAATCATGAGAAAAAGTACGCTTTATGCGACGAAAAAAGATAATATTATTTCAATGGTTAATTCAGTATTGATCATTTTTACTCGTATATGTTTCAATCTTATCAAAGCATCTTAGCAAAGTACAAACTTCACTGTATTTGACAAAACACTAATAAGAGAATCACGGTGTTTTGATAATTTTTGAATTAAATATTATAACACTACCTAACAAGCTGTTCTTCATGTGAGTGTTTTCTCTGAGTAACTTCTGGCAGTAACATTGTCAATGTTTTTTATGGTGTATGAAAGGAAATAATTCAATAAAAATATATGCAGTTGCATCGAGATATCACGTACCATATTCAATTAAACACGTTACAGAATTGTTGCTGTTTTCTGATAGTGAATTTTAGAACTTAAAACAAGTTCTTAAATACATAAATAGTTTTGGATATACATATAAAATGAAAAATAGGAAGAGGGAAAAGTTGATAACATGAGGGTAATTGTAGAAAAAGAGATAATGAAATGCCAACGAATGAGATCGTAAGATTATATAAATAATATATTAATAGATGGGAATGAGGTTGGCACCAGCAGAAAAGACCAACTAGTTCGCCCCAGAGTTTCCCTGCGAACATCACTGCTCTTACCCACCAACAGATCCCTATATATTTTTAAGGCGAATTTTCCAGCAACTACATTTCCATACTTGTAAAAAGCAGTAAGTCAAGCACCCAATTTATGTATTTTCTTGACTCAGGACCGCGTTTCCGCCAAAGAGATGAGTTTACTAACAGATGCCAAACTTGCCCACCGACAAAGAAAATATGTAGGTTTTCTTCTGTCGAAATTTGAAACCCTTATTATTATTAAGGCAGCGAGCTGGCAGTTCTACCGTCTTTGCGTTCTGAGTTATGACGTCGACTTTGCCTTTCATTGTCCCGAGGGTCGGTTAAAGACGTACCAGTCATGTACTAGTCAATGTAATCGACTTCCTCATCTCCCCAAAAAACTGCTGATTATGTGCAAAAATTTGAAGACAGAATCGTAAGAACATCTGATAAAATGCTTTGCGGTATTTCATACCGCACTTTACTACAAGTATTGAGGTTGATGGTCGTTATCTACCCACTTCTACTATGCGTATTGCACCTTAATCAGGAAGAAAGAATAGAAGTAGTATTGTTATTACACCATCCTATTTGTTTTATCTATAATCATTTTTGTTTATAAATACCATTGGATACGTTACTGCTGATTGCATGTTGTTATTTACTTTACAGTGATAACTTTAAAAATGATAGAATTCAAATAAGGTAGCGTGAGTCATTTGGCAAGTTGTCAGCTATTAGTCTTAACGCTTCTTTCATTTTTTATTGCTTATCATTTTATGAATGCCGAACGATCTTAGGTTTTAAGGTTTGACAATTTGTTATGATGGCTAAGCTTTATTGTTCTGTTTATTGCCATTCTCAAAGAAGAGGTTAAAAGAAAAAATTCCCTGTTTGTTCTTTTTGCTTTTATTCCCAATTTAATTTCATTTTGAAAAATGCTTTTATTTCAAAATAATGCTCTAAAAACGCAATTATAAATAAATGCAACTATGGATCAAGTCCGTTATGCTATCTAATTCGATATTTTAATGTTTCAATTCCAAAACAGCACAATGGTAAATACATTGTCGTATAGATACGGCGGAACATCACTTTGGTCATATGTACGAATATGTGTATATATATATATATATATATATATATATATATATATGAAGTATCGGCTAGGTTCCAGCATATATAGTATATGTGCTCGTGTGCGTGTTTGTGTGCCAATATATAATACATAAGTATGTTTGTATGTATGCATGTATGTATGCATGTATGTATATATATATTATATGTTTAACATATATACATGCAAATACACGCACGCGCGCACATATGTTTATATACAGCAATTACTTAAACAGGCCTAACATGACTTTGACTTTCTCTTAAAGACTTTCCCTGTAATAGGTTCCACAACATATACTATGAGCAGAAATGAAGTTTGAAAGAAAATAAGGAAATACAATTTAAAATCTTCTGAAAATTGATAATATAATCGAAGACTCAATGACTTGAGGACTAATCAAAATTATGAACTTGAAATTCAAAGAATTGATTAAGCAAGTGATATAAGATGACCAGGCAGTGGCCGGCTAAGCAATATCAATGTATACGAAAGATAACGTTTCTGAAAAAAAAGAAACGTGAGTTTGACTAATAACCGGGCAGCGCCCCTACGGGCATACATGATGTCATTTTTATATTACTTTAGTCATATTCTTCTAATAGAGAAAGAAAATGGATATTGCTAGAATGAATTGGAAGAATTCTTCAGAGTTAAATATATTTCAGAAGAATTGAATGTTATTGATAATTCTTAGAGGATCTTATTCGCATTTGATTTTTGTATATTAAATATATAATTCGATGCATCATCTTTTGGGGAAGAATGCATTGAGCTTTAGGCTACCGGAGCACACATCTAAAAATGACAATGCCTGAACGAAAAATTGATGGGAAGCCTTTAGGATACTGCTATAATTGCTAATATATTCTAAAGAAATGATAACTATCGATTTCGTAACTGTGTATCTTTTAAAGTATCATCTCTTCCATTATCTCCATTTCTGAAGGAGATCTTAGTATCGAAAGATGATAGCAAAAGACTCTTCAACCTATGTTGTAAGTAATAGCCTTATAAAAGTCACATGGCCAGTAAAGAATTAATTAAAAAAATGTTATTACTTCATTTGCCAGTTCGATGCTTATATAATTTTTTCCTAAAGATAGGCATAGAAATCATCTCATATGACGGAATTTTTGTTGTTTATTAGATATAATCTTGGAGAATTATTTTCTTGGTTATTCAACCAGCCTTCTCTTTTCATTCATCAAGCAAGCATTTGGAACTTTTCTCATTAAATAAGAATCATATGT
>NC_142934.1:6918422-6943422 GCF_046866305.1 Octopus bimaculoides | reverse complement strand
TTCATTTGTAAGGAACCAAACTAAATAAGACATTTTCTTTTTTTTTTTTTCTGAATACGAACCTCACTTTTTGACAATCTTACGCAATTCATATATTCAAAATCAGTGATTCTTGTCTATTATTTACACACACGCACGCAATCACACATATATATTAATATATAAATGCATGGAAATATTGCAGATAGATATGTATATATTAATACATATATCGATATATTTATATATATCTGCGTATGTATATATATATATATATATATATACATATACATAGATATATATATATACATATACATATATATATATATATATATATATATATATATATATATATATATATATATATATGTACACATATACATATATATATATATATATATATATATATATATATATATATATATACATATATATGTGTATATATATACAATATATATGTACACATATATGCATATATATATATAAGTATGTATATATATATGCATGTATACATACATATATATATGTATATATATATATATATATATGGATATATGTGTAGGTGTATATATATGCATACATATGTATATATATGCATGTATGTATATATATGTATGTATATATGTATACAGGAAATAGATAATGTATGTAGAGGCGGAAGAGATTATGTTTAAAAATGTCACGATTTTCCTTCACTGGTTGCAGTCAGTGTATCAGCAGCAGTAGCAGTAGCTGTAGTAGTAGTAGTAGTAGTAGCTGTAGTAGTAGTAGTAGTAGTAGTAGTAGTAGTAGTAGTAGTAGTAGTAGTAGTAGTAGTAGTAGTAGTAGTAGTAGTAATTGCGTTTTTCTTAATATTACTATTGTTGTCAAGACTGCGAGCAGGCAAACTTTTAGCGCGTCGTGCAATATGCATAGCGGCATCTTGTCCCTTATTACACTATGAGTTAAAATTCCTCCAAGGTCGACTTTAACTTTCATCCTTTTAGGATCGATAAACTATATACCAGTTGAGTGCTGGAGTTACTTTTATCGACTAATACCCACCCTTAAAATTGCTGGCCTTGTGCTAAAATTTGAAACCAATATTATAGTTATTATTTTATTGTTGTACTTTTGTGCTTTATTTCTTGTTACTAACTATATCATTTAACGAACATGATTGAGAATGCCCGCATTTGAAGTTTCAACATACATTTACAGACATAGTGCATATAGTAGAAATTTTGTTTGTGTTTATTTGAATAGAGTAGCATTAAAATATTGAGTAGAATAATTCACTCTCTCATACTGTTTCCAGCATTTAAAACAAAATTATTTAGTATTTTGTAGTGAGATACATTTTCGTTGTGACTGACGAAAAATAATTAGTTCTTCGAAACAGAAAACAAAATATGTAAATATTAAAGAAATAGTTACATATAAGAATCTCTGCATCATCATTTAGCAACGAATGCTGGGAAAATGACTGGATATCTTTTGGTACAAACATTACCCTTTCGATAATATCTTTAATGAGAAGATTAGTTAAATTTTGTCAACTTGAAATCTGAATAGATTTACATTTACAGCTACCTATTGAAAAATAGTTTATATCTTCTTTATTTATTATTTACATTATCTTATATGTAACTTAAATGTGTTAAATACTAACACAAAGGAACAAAATGTCATAATCGTTTATCTGCAACCCGTTTACTGGTTCTAATGAATAGTAGTCAAATATGGATATCATGTTAACATCAGTCATTGTATACGTTTTAGATTGGTATCTATTATAAGCAATCGACCTTTGTAAAGTAGTCACCTGTTTAATTGAATGGTATCTTTATATATATATATATATATATATATATATATATATATATAAATGTTCTATAATACACACAGCCTTGTTTTCTTATCTCATTACGAAAAATAAATGTATATATATATATGTATGTATATATATGCATGTATATATATATATATATATATATATATATATATATATATATATATATATATATATATATATATATATGTATGTATATATATGCATGTATATATATATATATATATATATATATATATATATATATATATATATATATATATATATATATATATATATATGTATATCACATTTATTAGATATAAGTAATTGAATTATTATATTGGCACATATATGCCATCTACATTTAATTAAATGTTTAATCAACTACAATGTTATTTAATCTACAATAAATAACGCAACGCATTTAGTTATCAACGTAAACTATGATGAGTTGAAAAGATTATTAGAGATTAATCTATAATGAAAGTACAAAAGGGTTTATGTCCACGTCAATCATCATTGGGATTAGTTAAAGAACAATTAAATAATTACCTAAGTAACCAAATATTTTACATAATTTGTGCTATTTTGAGTAGTTCAATTCTCATCGGTGATTTAATAGGTGATGTGACTTGAGAGGACTTTAGTGATGCTGAGTGATGAAGTGATGCCAAGTGATCTTGTGCAGTTTTGTGACATAAATTGTGACTATTTGTCACAAAGTGATTTGCTGGTATCATAACTAATTTGTAGAAATTTATAAACAAAGCTTTGAGTAACTGCATAAACATCAAATAATTTCGAAAATATATGAAAGTAATTAAAACCATATGTTGGATTTTAGTCGTCTGGTGGAGTGGTTCTCAACTGGTGGCCATATGACACCTAAGGGTACATGTAAGATTGGGGGGGGGGGGGGGCATGCAACAAAATAGTAAATTGCAGATCCAAAATAGTATTTTTTAAGGGCCTCTAAAAGTGTATTGCTTTAGATGTATCTATTGGTATGTATTGTGAGAAACAGTTATGTTTCTTTCTCTAAGATTTTACATAGTTCAATCTATACAAGTTAATGTATGAAAACAAAATAGGAATTTTTTAAAGAAGTTTTTAAATATTGAATGGCTATGAGATTCCACCGAAAAAAAATAGTAACCAAGGGGGTCCATGGATAAAGAAAAGCGGTTGAGAACCTCTGGTCTAGTGTTTGCGCTCTTGTTTATCTATAGGAGTGATGTTGTTGTCCATATTCACTAATGATGTTGTAAACTGTTCTATATTCTTTAGGCGATACAGCCAATGACAAACATGCATTTCCTTATTCTAGTTATTTGTTACTCACATGAAAATGAGTACATGACATATTTTGAAGAATTCTATGCATAGTTCCGTTGCCCTGCAATATTAAATCGCGGACATTAACAACAAAGGATTCGATGTTATTAGGTATGGGCTGGATCCTACTTTTCTTTCCTAATGTTATATTATCCGCCTAAAGCAATTTGTACAGCTATAGCCAATACGAGAATGTAAATGAGACTTGGATGTTTGCTAGCTCACTATCCTGTCAGGTTTTGCACATAATTTACTCGAGCTTAACAACCCACAAGTTGCTTAGGGAAGAAAGTTGTCGATACAATTTTCATTGGAAATATTAATATATTGCGATCAGAATTTCAACTTGTCCTAAAGGATATTTTTTATCCTAATGCAAATGTGTGTGTGTGTGTGTGTGTGTATGTGTATGTGTATAATCTGAACTTCAGGTTATTGTTTATATATTATACACTAGATGAATGTTACAATAACAGGGATTATTTTCTAGTAATTTACTCTGCTTTTTAATTACATCTGTAAATTTAGGGTATGATGATAACATTTCAAATCTATGTTAATTTGTATGAGTAAGTGTATCATTATCCCAAAGCTAAACCTATATCACTGACTGAGTCTTGAATGTACAACTCTGACGAAAAACGATTTTGATTTCTGCGGTTAGTTGTTATCTAATAATTTTGTTTCTCCTGTAGTACTTAATTTGATTATTAATAGGAATGTGACCCAATGTTTTAAACCACTGCTAGCAGAACTCTAAGTATCATTTTAAAAGTTCACGTACCTATATGTACGTATGTATGTATGTATGTATGTATGTATCTCTCTATCTATCTATCTATCTATCTAACGATCAATCGATGTCAACAAATCTATCTATCTATTGAAAAATAAGAATGTAGATTAACGTGTCATAATTACAAGTGTGAAGGAATAGTAACGTTTTTACAAATTATCAAGATATTTGTATAAATCACTTTACCATTTAATCTATCCATCAATATATGTGACTACGTGCTTTGTTGTCCATATGGGAGGGTGTGTACCTATTTATCCGTATGTATGAAGAGGATGGAAAATTCTAAAATATCCTTATAATTTCATTATTAGAAATCAAGAAAATATCGAAGGAGTGTTTTTAGAATTTCCATACACTTTAAGAGAGTGTTCAGTTTGAACGTAATATCATTTTCATGCATTTCTTTTGCAATAAATTATACTTGCAAGGCGATGAGCTGACAGAAACGTTAGTACGCCAGGCGAAATGCTTATCGATATTTCGTCTGTCTTTACGTTCAAATTCCGCCGAGGTCGACTTTGCATTTCATCTTTTTGGGGTCGATACATTAAGTACCAGTTGCGAGCTGGGCTCAATCTAATCGACTTGTCCCCTCCCCCAAAATTTCGGACCTTGTGCCTGGAGTAGAAAAGAATAAATTATACTGGTAAGGCAGTGAGCTGGCAGAAACGTTAGCACGCCGGGCGAAATACTTAACGGTATTTCACCTGTCTTTACGTTCTGAGTTCAAATTCCGCCGAGGTCGACTTTGCATTTCATCCTTTCGGGGTCGATAAATTAAGTACCATTTGTGTACTGGGGTAGCTAATCGACTAGCCCCTCCCCCAAAATTTCGGGCCTTGTGCCTAGTGTAGAAAAGAATAAATTATACTTGCTTCCAGAAGGAACAAAGAACCTTCCTTGTGGCAAAGGTGGGTTGTAAATCAAAATTGCATAGGTTCTCCAGAATTGACGTGTCATTAGGGAATAGGGCACACGGTGATCCTCTTGTCCCTAGCCTGTCAAATCACATGCTTTCACTGAATTGTGTGTTTGTGCGTATGCATGTATCTGTGTTGGGGATTAAATAGAATTTGTTTTATATTGATGGATAGTTAGCTAGATGCATATATATGCACACATTTATATTTAAAAAAATCTCTTCCGCCTCATTATGATGTGTAAGCGATGTGTAAAGATGTGCAAACATAAAACAGTGCGACACTTACCCTTATTGCACTTACCCTGATGGCACTATTCTTCCTATCACCAGGCGGGATGGGAGAGGACATTGCGGGTAAGTTGATATAAGAGTAGTATTAATTTTGCTTAGAGTTTTCTTTGTACTTCGTTTTACGATAGCTTTTGGTGGAGATTATATGAAGGAGATAGCGTTAAGATAAACTGGCCATTAGTGGGGAGAGTAGGTAAGTAGGCAGGTTGGTGGAAAGCTAAGTAAGTAGAAGGGTAAACTTGGTTCGTCGATTGATGGATTTCTTGGTTGGCTGGTTGGTTGGTTGGTTGGTTAGTTGATTGGTTGATTGGTTGATTGGTTGATTGATTAGTTTAGTTAGTTGATTGGTTGGTTTATTGGTTGATTTGTTGGTTAGTTAATTTCTTGACTGGTAGGCTTCTTGGTTGTTTCAAAACATTCATAGGCTAATTGGTTTGTTCTTAACTTGATGGATGATATCTTGATGGTTTGTAACTTCGTTCGTTGACTATTTATTTCAAGAGGAAAGGGCAACTTGTAAGTGACTTGGTACTACGTTACTTAGATGAAATTTGAATTGTTGCCTTCTGGAATCGGGCGAAGAAAAATTAATATAATAGAGTATAAACATTTATAACTACAACATTAACAACCACAATAATTTCTATGAACCTAGTTTAAGGTGTTAAAGTAGAATTGATATTAGAAGGAAGAAATTTAGATTTAAGAGAGCTCTTGTGCATCTAGTACGTGTCATGGAATTGTGTGGTTTGTGTTTTGTAAATATACTGGATGAAGTCTTATTCCGGAATGAGTATGGAAATTCCGAAGTATATCTATTTGTTGTATTTGATGTCGAATCCAGGTGATTTTTTCTTTACAGTGCCCATGTATTTCCAGTACGAAGTCTCTGCATATGTCTGAAATGAAACGATATAGCGTATGAGTGTACAAGTACAGAAATAAAAAAAATACGCATACGAATAAATTTATCTACGTTTTGTAACTGTGGTAGTGTGTGCTTGTGTGTGCGTGTCTGTTTCTCTGTGTTTTTATGTGTGTGTGTGTGGCTTTCTGTGTGCGTGTGTGTTTGTGTGTGTTTGTGTGTGTTTGTATGTATGTGTGTTTGTGTGCGTGTGCTGTGTGTCTTTGTGTGTTTGCGTGTGTGTGTGTGGAAGTGAGTGGAAGGATGCACGCAAAGGTAAATACACAAAAATATTCGTGTGCGCATGCGTATATGCATTATTCAAATTTTTTTTTTAAGTTCCGGGACAGAAGATAAGCAGCTACTATTTTAAAGTCCGAAGCTTATTTGGACTCACATCCGGCTGCGAGACTTGAACCCGAAACAAAACTACTGATATGTCAGCCCGAAAGTTATTCCCCACCGTGTTCAAAACATTGTATTTTTGTCGGAAGGAGTTATATTCCTTGTTGCATTCTCTATATTTGTGACATACAAACGTGCGTACACATTCACATGCATTGTAATCAGATGTCTACAATCAGAGAGAGAGAGAGAGAGAGATGGGCGGGAGTGGAATGGTGGAGAGAACTGGGAGAAATAAGGAAAATAAACAAATTCTGGAAGGGTTCTGAAGAAAATTTTAACAGAAAAAAGAATATTCCCTTCCACTAGATTTTGTTTGCTCAGGGGATAAGCGCAAGTACTTTCCAGCCGCAAATGTTGTACACGTTAGTTAGGTTAAGAAAATACATTATTATATTCATATCACTCATTGCGAAAATAACTGAGTATACTACTAATCATAGAATCATCAACTTCCTGGACATCACAGGAGACCTTAGTACTAATATTTTTAAAGCATTAGCTTTTTAAAGAACAATGAGAAAATCACAAATATTAACGTCGGATCCAATCACAACCATTAATGTTCTAAAATCTGGAGAAAGCTTATTATTCAACAAATATGGTCTTCATTGGGGTAACTCCTAACTACAACGAAATCCTTGTGACGAGTGAGTTAAAAGATAAGGTCATATATAACTCTAGCCGGGTCACCAGCACAAGAACGAAGCGAATGAAGATCACTGGATTTACATACCCCTTTCCTTCAGCAGTAAGTCTAATATAGGTAATGAAGGTCCTTCCAAATTTAATACATAGACATTTCCCACAAGAAAACTAATTCAAAAAGTTCTTAAAATCGCCCTTAGCTGCACACATCGTCATGAAACAAATTATACGACTGAAACGTCTTCTGCTACTCAGACTGAGTATTCCGTAGAGCATGTATCCTCAACGGATCAGACAATACAGTGACTATCATTTATAAGGTATCATAGTAGTGAACACTTTCATCGCAATGATGGTATGCTATCACCTGACCATCCACCCTTGTCCTAAGAAATATTTGACCTGACTGAAGCTTAAGCTTTTCCGTTTCTTATGGAGTAAACAAGTTTGGTCAGGAAATTCACCTACTACAGGTATCAGCTCCATGATGGTCTCGAGATGCAGTTGCAAATGATACGCAGGCAGGTACTGAAGCTAGCATACCTGTAGGAATACCTGTACCTGCGACCTGGAAGACAGCGACGGCGACCATGGCTATGGCGACGACGAAAACAAAGAAGAACTAGTATGAACACCTTTCGCAAGACACGTCTTCCGTTACTGACCTAGCTGCAATCATGAGTCAACTTATACTGAGGTTGGGCGCTTGGACCTGATACACTATTGTCAGGTACTCACAGCAGTCTTCTAACTGGAACCTGACGTCGAGAAAATATATTGCGTTCTCAAGATAATTAGTAATGGGGATGAGCAATAGCTTCGAAACTGCTCTGAGTGAAGATGGGAACAGTGTAAGCAGTCTCCTCTGGAAGACATTTAAGTCAGGGACAAGGAACTATTTCAAAATGTCCTTAAAATGTCAGTACTGAAGTGAGTACTAGCTGTTCGACTCAGTTTCAACTGGTATAGCAGCAAAAATAGCCAGCCAATCCGAGATGTGTGTAGGGTGACGAAACCTTTGCTCATGCAATTATCCAGTCTCCATGCATTATCGATTCGTGGGATTGTGCCAAACAGCAACTGCCACGTGTAGGACGAATCCGGGTATTGGATGAGTCAATTGTTTAAATAAATGTGTCGACTTCATTTGGCAGAAAAGGACGACTAGGTATTCCTCTACCGGCTGTCAATGGGAAAAGAATTGGTATTCTGTGCTCATTTGACCTGTTTAAAGTTAAGCATTTTTCTCTGTGGCCAAGCCCTTATCAAGTTCTTCAAGTACCATGGTATGTGAGTTTGGTGAGAATGGTAAGGCCGAAGACTTCAAGTGTGACTGTCCTTTTCAAAATAGGAAGAAAGAAACAGCGAAGCGGCTCTTTTGATGCATAGGGTGTGACAGACTAATTTTCATGTCGATATTTCATTTGAGTTATTTTGTTTTATCGTTCTTTTTATATTTATTTCGTATAAATGTTGGTGTTTTATATTTTTTAATTCATATAATCAAATATTCTCTTTAACTCTAGGCACAAGGCCCGATATTTTGGCGGGAGAAGGCCAGTCAATTAGATCGAGTACAGAACGAGTACGGAACGAGTACTTAATTTATCGACTCCGAAAGGATGAAAGGCAAAGTCGACCTCGGCTAAATTTGAATTCAGAACGTAAAAGCCGACGAAATACCGCTAAACATTTCGCCCGGCGTACTAACGTTTCTGTCAGTTCGCCGTCTTCACATAATTAAATATTATCGTCTGAACATATAGAGGGTGCAATTTAAAATAAATATTGAATTCAAGTATTTTGTTAATGAAACATCAACCTGGTGCCGAACATGGAAGTGGTTCATCATACTAATGTTTCCAGTATTATGAAAATTCTCCTAAAAAATTCAAATCCAGATGTCGTATTGACTGTTATATTAAATCCGTTAACCATCTGATAATCAAAGAACGAACCACTTTATTGAATCTAAAATAAACGCGAACAAGAAATGAATTGTGCAGGCATTTTTTAATACTTTACTTCGGATCTGGTATCCTTGAGCGATTTCATTAATTTGTATTATATATGAAGAAGACTACGTACTCTGTTAGTTTTTATGAGCGATAGGAACATTTATTATACTTGATGTACCAGTCACAACTGCGTCTCAAATATGTTGGTTATTAGTGATATGTATTTGTATTCAATAAGGCTACTTTTTCCTTAAGACACCTAACAGTAGGTAACTTCCATGCAATATTTAATCTTCAGCTAATCTCAGGACTCAGATCTCAGTAGTAAAAGTATCCTTAGAAGTATGTCACAGCCGAAATATTCAACCTCGGGAATTGTTGATGTCATATCAGTTGTGCAAACAAATTCGAAATACTACTGTTATCGATTCTACAGTACTGAGTGAAACAAATGTTACTCAGTTACATGATCATTTTAGCAGGAAATAAAAATATATTCCTCGTTCTTATTCGTAGTTGAAATTATGGCGAAACATAGAGAAAAAATTTAAAAGAAAATAATATATGAATAAAAACGATAGTTTGAAGTTTATCCAAAATGGTTCTTAGCATAAATTTATTCCATAAAATAGTAAAAAAGTTATTTGGAATAATAGGGAAGTTGGGTTGTTGCCAAAGAAGCAAACAAAAGGGAAAGAAATTCGTGTAATGAAATATTTTAAAATATTATTAAAGTATTGTATTTATACAATGAGAGTGCATTTCAGAAGCATTTATAAAGTATAAGTGGATTTCATGATAGGTAAAAATAATAGCTTCGCAAGGGTTTATTGTAATATTCTTTTTATTTTCTTTGCATTACTTTCGCTTATAAAAGTTGCTACTAGACGTTTATATATATATATATATATATATATACGGTTTAGATATAGATTCAAGGCTTGAATATGGTAGACCCTGCTATGTCAAGATGGACTTATATATTCTTCCTCACATTTGGATTTTATGTATGCTCTCTCCCACTTGGTTTTAATATGTTGCCACATTTGTAATATGTCTTTTTTTCTGCATTTTTTCGTGCAGCTGAAGATTGCTCTTCATATTGCATTTAAGGTAATGCTCACATTACTTAAATAAATTGAAGTAGCATGAAACGTGCGTACTGCAATCACTTTTGAAATCCGTGTTGCTTATTGTTTGATATATATATATATATATATTGTTGTGAATAGGCAAACACAATTTTTAAAAGGGTGGGGCATTAAATTAGCTTCCACAACGAATTCAAATTACTACAAAATTCAAACTTGATACCATCTAACACCTAACCATACATAAGGAATATATACATACATACATGCATACTTACATACAAGCACAAAACTTTAATCGGCTTGAGGCGACAATAAGATACATAACCACACTGCTACGCACTGGGACTGGATCCGCAAATGTGTTTGAGAAACAACTCACCACTCAGTCGAGTCTGCACATAAATACGTGTGTGTGCGTGTGTGTGTGTGTGTGTGTGTGTGTGTGTGCGCATACTTATGTGTGTATAGACACACATAAATATACATATGAGAAAAGTTTACTATGCCACGTAGCTTAGTCTACATTTGTTCTGAGTAGTATGCAGTATATCCGCACTCAACTGGTACTTCTTTTATCGACCACGAAATGATAAAGGGCAAACTCGACTTTGGCGGCATTTGAACTCAGAACATTAACACGGACGAACTACCGCTATAAACATTTTGCTCAGTGTGCTAACGATTCTGCCAATAAGCCGTTCAGCACTGGTGCAATATTGGTTTCAAATTTTGGCATAGGACCAGAAGTTTCGGGGGAAGGAGCTAAGTTGCTTACATCGACATCAGTGCTCATCTGCAACTTATTTTATCCACCCTGAAAAGATGAAAGGCAAAGTCAAACTCCGCGGAATTTGAACTCAGAAAGTAACTACGGACGAAATGCCACTAAACGTTTTTTTTTTTTCGCCACTTTAACGATTCTGCAAGCCCACCGACCCGCACTGGTGCAATATTAGAAAGAGTAAATGCTTATAAAACACCTTCACTTACCAGCACACGTAGCCATTATTACTAAGACTATCCATCATTATTAAGTAATTCCACTGAATGTACATATATCATATATATGCTGTCAGATTTATGACATAGAAATCTATCATAATCATGCTTCTGATGAACCTTCCAGTCCTAAACAGCTTTGTATATTATTTTGTTTAGTCGAAAGGAATCTGAAGCTGATCACGCCAATGAAGCAAAACAAGTGTTCTCGATGCTACAATAATGGATGATAACTAATGTCTGCCTGGATTTCAGTGCATACTGTAATGTGGAATACAATTTTCCTGTATATATTTGATGAATTATCATATTAATTGCATCTAAGGCAGCGAGCTGGCAGAATCGTTACCGCTCCGGGCAAAATGCTTTGCAGTATTGTGTCCTTCTACACGTTCTGAGTTCAAATTCCACAGTGGTTGAATTTGCCGTTCATGCTTTCGGGAACGACAACATAAGTACCAGCTGAGTCCTGGGGTTGAGATAATTGATTTATACCCTTCTCCCAAATTACTGTCCTTCTGCCAGAATTTGAAACCAATATTTATTTTCTCTAAGAGACTTCAGTGACAGCTAACTGCTAGCAGCCATACCTAGAAACTTTTTCCACATAAGCTCTCCAATCTACGTGAAATGGAAGCATCAAGATGCGCAACAAATAACACATTTCCCTGATAAAATTTCGTTTGTTAAGTGATAAGAATCTATGCTTAAACAGTAATAGCAGTAGCAACATCACTATCAGTAGCTACTACATAAATAACTAACATTAGTAAATTACTATCGACATTTTTAAATGGTAAAAATAAAAATATCAGTAATATTCATAAATTATATACTGGTAATGACTAGAGCAGCCATTAAAAAGAAACGTAAATCAAAATTAATAATTTAAATGTGAATATATTCTTAATGGAAACACTTTCTAATTTGTGTATAAAACAGAAAGACATCTTTAGTAGGAATGTTCCATGGTGTATAGAATGCATGTTACTACATTTGCGTAACATATTTTTTTCAGCTTCGTTGAATAATAATAATGGTTCAATTTTTTCGGTGGATAAAAAAGTTCATCGCTATTTACTCTATGTTTTATATCTTATCTTTTACTTGTTACACTCTTTAGACTGCGGCCATGCTGGGAAACCGCCTTGAAGAATTTTTAGTAGAATAGATCGACCGAAGAATTTAATGTTATTTTGCTGAATCGCTAAGTTACGGGAAAGTGACCATACAAGCACCGTTTCCTCAAAAACTGGTGAGCGGCAAACAGAGACCCAAAGACACACTCACACACACGTACATATATATAGTGATAATTTTTTTTCACTTTCCGACTACCAAATCCACTCAGAAGGCCGAATGTACTACGCAGTGGAACTGAACCCGGAACTAAGTGGTTGAGAAGCAAGATTCTTACCATACTACGACGGCTGGTATCCTACTATCTAAGATATTTTCAACGAACTAAAGAGGTTAATATTAAATAGTCACAAGGCAGTGAGCTAGCAGAATCATTAGTGTGCCGAGCGAAATACTTAGCGGCATGGCGTCCGTCGTTGCGATCTGAGTTCCAATTCCGCCGAGGTCGACTTTGCCTTTCATTCTTCGGGGTTGATAAAATAAGCACCAGTTGAACACTGAGATCGATGTAATCGATTTACCACTTCCCTTAAATTGCTGGCCTTGTGTTAAAGTTTCAAATTAGTATTAAATAGTCACCATAACTATTAATAATATTAGAAATCCTGCGATTTATGTCACTACTTTAAATACTCACATATAGTGACACATACGGAAATAGCAACTCAGCAACAACAACAATATTTCGAGAGAAATAGTCATACTTAAGTATTTAGGGAAGGCGTTTTACATTTTCTCGACAGCATTGCTCTTGCTGCTTGTCAAAACTTGTGGTGACGCCAACAGAATAGTATGTATAAGGAAATAGCATCGGAAGAAGAGACAATGAAAAGACAAAAGTAAATTTCAACGATGTTTAAAGGACTGTTGTTGTTGTAGAGGATGATAAGGAGGGGGGGAAGAGGAGGGAATAATGACGCTGTTGAATATTGAAATGAAAATAAGGATGGTCTTCAAAAACGGCTTAACCACACGATGGTGAAAAAGAATTATGATGACATGGGTGTTCATCAGGGTAACGACAGAGATCATCAAGAGAAAAAAAGCGAGTACTTACTACAACACGAGTATTAACGAAAGTGATAATTTAGTGACTGCAGATTTCAAAGAAGATATTACTGAGGTACATACCTTCCCAAGCAATGTGCGGTGAAAATCTGTTAACTACTTACTGTGTGAAGGTTTTGTTTTTGTAAACAGTCCAAGTATAAATATTACATGGATATATGCGTTAGCATCAATAATGACATAAGCATTACTGTATAAATGCTTACTTTTATCTAGGTATCTATAATATCTATCATTCATATACAGTCAGAACATTTCATGAGAATAACAGAATGTATAATATAGAATTAAAACACCATCATGACTCACAATTAAAAAGTTTAAAACACAAAATACAGCCAAATTGTACTACAGTAAAACCAACAATGACAACAACGTCGAGACGGCGAACACTATTTACAATAAGTGCAAATTTTATGTACTAGTTTAACAAGTCATGGGCTTTTAGTATATTTAGAAACTTTTCCTCATACTAATAACAATTATTTAAACAGTAAACTTGGCGGAGGTATTGAATACGTGAAACAAGTTATTTAGGACAGAAAATACATATTCATATGCACGTTGTATATATATATACATATATTCCATGTGTATATATATATATATATATATATATATATATATATATATATATATATATATATAGATAGATAGATAGATAGATAGATAGATAGATAGATAGATAGATAGATAGATAGATAGATAGATAGATAGATAGATAGATAGATAGATAGATAGGCGTGGCCGAGTGGAGGCGCAGGCGTGGCTGTGTGTTAAGAAGTTTGCTACGCAACCACATTTTTCCTGGTTCAATCAGTTTGCATGGAACCTTTGGCAAGCGTTTCTGCTATACCCCGGGTTGACGAAAGTCTTGAGACTATATTTGAGAGATAGAAACTGAAAGAAGCTCCTCATATATATATATATATATATATATATATATATATATATATATATACATACATATATACATATATATATACATTTAGACATATATTGAAGGAAAACATCCGGGAAAAGCATGGCCCAAAAAGGTGCTTGAGAGTAGACTAACGGTGTTGAAGGGTGAGACTAAAAGCATAGTTTATGCTTAACTGAAGACTACTGTGAAACATGGAGACTGTAGTTCGAGAAAGTGGCTACAGACATCGCTAAGAAAGTCAGGCTTGTGACAGAGTTCATTTTTCAGAAATGCGATTGCTTGGCCATCGTAAAGCCCGCAACACAAACAAAGAAAGTCTAAGTGATACGATCAATGTTCGAGTAGTTGTGTGAATTGCAAGTCGCTGATTCTGAACTGCCCCAGGAAAACGTAGGCTATGAGTTGCTACCAATGTACAGAAAATGGTCTTAATCAGACATCTGATAACTGTCACCATATACATACATATACACACAGGGTGTCCACAAGGTCTGGGTACATGGAGTAAATAAAATCATAACAAACAATTAAATATAAGAAATAATAATTTCTTAAAGTATTTGTAACCAGACTTTATGGACACCCTGTACATATATATATATATATATATATATATATATATATATATATATATATATATATATATATATATACAGAATATGGGGGTTTAGTTCACCGGTGATCTAAACGAATATGTACGCTAGGTAAGTGCTGTAACGGATTATCAGGGTCCCAAGCTCGTAACTGAGACGGGAGCTATGGATCCATTTCAGGTTTCCGATTTAGCAGATATACATATATATTTGTGAAACAGGACAATTAACGCCTAGGCATAACAAGCATCTGAAGTCATATATATTATTCTATACTACTTTAGAATTAGATGTCGTCTTACAGCTGTTTCTGAGATATTCTAAGTGATAGCCGAGTATGTCTGAATATGGGGTATTCCGTCATCAGAGACAAGTAGAGAACATATGAAAGATCTAGACGTGGAAATATTCCGATAACAGATTAAGAAATGGAAAATTCGCAGATAATAAGCAATGAAATAGAAAAGTAGAGAGTAAGGAAATAAGGAAATAAAATTCACAGTTCGTTTTCATTAGAGGTTAAAGGTGTTAGTTCGTATGTCCTTAGGTAAAATCCAAGGTAAATCCAGGTAGTAATAAGACAAGCCACTTTTATGGTCATTCTCTCACAAAACAGCCATCTCAATATGGACGCACTGTTCCGATTTCTGTCAAAATATTGCCTAAGTATTCATGCTGTGAACACACTACTCATACTTTGGCATTGGCAACACATGAAATTCTTGGACCTAGAGTCACTCTGTTGCATTTGCTAAATATTAATATGTGTGTGTGTATGTGGGGGTGTATAGTCACATATGTATAGACAGACACATTGATAAACTTATTTATATGTGTGTGTGTGTGCGTGTGTGTATGTATGTATACAGATAGAGAGAGAGAGAGAGAAAGAAGACAGAGACACATTCATGCATATATATATATATATATATATATATATATATATATATATATATATATATAGAGAGAGAGAGAGAGAGAGAGAGAGAGAGAGATAGATAAATAGATAGATAGATAGATAGATAGATAGATAGATAGATAGATAGATAGATAGATAGATTCGTACATAAACGTATAAGTGTGTCTGATATGACTGAGGATAGGTGTGTGTGTGTATGTGTGTGGCTCTCTATCTCTCCCTCTCTCTATATGTATACATACATACATACAAACATACATGGCCATGAACTCATATCAATATGTCACTATTACATGTGGTTGCCAAAAGCCACTGCGTATCAGTGTACACAGATGACTTTGTGAGGCTCTGCTTTAAACTGATGTCGCCAAAATCAAAACAGAACGGCTTTATGTCAAATTATATGACATTTCTATGAATGAGATTCTTTGTGAAAATGCTAACCTATCTCGGAAATCAATTCTTAGAAATAGTCCTTATTGAGTGAAGTCTAAATATTTTTGTGACTTTTTGCTTTTCTTTTTATATATTAGATTTTTGGGTGATTTGAATATAACAAAGTTGTTATTTTAAAGCAAAATTTTTAATGCGAATAGGTCTCTGAATAAATATGTGAGCCTATGTATGTCTATATCTATTCCTTCACTGTCTCTCTCACTCTCGCTCTTTTTCTCTCACTCTCTCTCTCTCTCTCTTGATATATGTATATATGTGTGTGTGTGTGTGTGTGTTTGTGTGTGTGTGTGTGTACGTATATACATATTTATATTAATATATATATATATATATATTGTTGTACTTAGGGATGGTCATATTGCCAGTTTAGCCAATATAAATCTTGCAAAACAAAAATATATATATATATATATTCGATATTTTTATTTATTTGCGTTTGCAAAACTATCGTCAATTTTTGAAAAACTTTTCGTCTGAAAACACTTCATAAACAAAATGAATTTATACATCCATTTGACCTCCTTTTTATTCGTAACCATCTGTTTGTGAGTTTCCTTATTATATCAACTCTCCTATATACTAGTCTGTATGAGTTTCATTTCAGTATGACACGCACTTTGCTTGGTAACCTTTCTCTATTTCTGTCTGTAAGGTAGATCATTTGGAGGACAACAGTCTTGTTATACCTTCACAATAAAACACTTTATTATCCAAAGGCTATAACAAACGTTCATAGAATCATCTATAGAGAAACTGAAACTCGATATGAGTTAAGAAACTCTACTCCTGAATAATGTTGAATATCATTTCATTTTCTCTTTCTGACATATCTTCACTGAAACTGTGTAAGTCATCAATGTATATATATATATATATATATATATATATATATATATATATATATATATATATGTGTGTGTGTGTGTGTGTGTGTGTATATCCACCCATCCACCTATCTATCTGTCCTTCTCTCTATCACTGCTCTCTGTACCTCTCTCTCTCTCACTCTGCATGTATGTATAGGTATATATGTAAGTATATATGTGTGCGTGTGTATGTATGTATATTTGTATGTATTAAATGTATTTAAGCTGACGATATTTTTGTATAGTTATTCACGCTTAATTCATCGCGCCATATTGATTTACACTATGTATTATTTTGCAACATCCGGTTGAAACATAAATACATTAAAAGAGGACTCTGTCCGAATTATGTATTCTAACAAACACTCTTTTGTTGTTGGTTTTCTATCAATTTGATATGATATTGTCAGTAATAAAATATTCAAATGGAAAACATACGTATCTACAAGCTTCAGGAAATCAGTAATACCTTTCAGAATTTCTGCATACTAGTATCTGGACGGAAAACCTCTACTGAAAAGGAATTCTGGAGAGAACAATTCCTGGAGGAAAAATAGTAGAACTAAGATAGTATAGCTAGCCAGCAACTTATCATCAGGGCAATCGGTTAATGAATGCCTAATTATTGAATGCGTGATATTTATTTTATGGGCAATATATTGCTTATATGTGTGCCAGGAACTTTCCTTCAAATGTGAAAGCGGTACACTATTTTAGAACCTATATATGACTAGTTCTTGGTTGGTATCTATTAAGTAAGCATTTATGTACTATTGCAAGCCTGCTGATACTGAACGTGTCAAATAGGGACAGTTGGCTATCATATATTGAACAGCATAATATCTTAAGAACTCTCCCAATGCATAATAATTCACAGTCAATGATTATTGCGTTCCAACAAAGAAATGATAACATGAAGCAAAAACACAAGGAAAAGACGTGTGAGACAGGTTTAGGTTATTAATAAATAAAAAGAAATAACAGGTCAAATGCAATGAAGAACTACAACTTCAAATATATTCATAGTTGTAAAATGAGAAAACAATGGCAGTTTATATAAACAACAATGCAACTATTGTTGTGTCGAATTTGTAAATGCATCGAATATAATGTTGCACATTCTTATGAATTAAACTGTTTACTAATATCTAATCAATGTTACATTCGTACCCAAGAGTTGTACAGAGTGTTGTTCATGGAAACCTTTCGTGAGATTATACTGCATAGTTAGGAAAACTCCTGCACGATTTACTGCACATTTTTCTCTCTAAATAGACTTTCATTGCGGATATTAATACCCAGAGGAAAATCAAAATCTTGAAGCAATTGTGTGGTTAAAAAAACTATTATCATCTTGTTATATAGCGGAAAAGAGGGAAGACAGCAATATCATAAATAAAACAGTAAAATATCTATACGTATCGAAAGCTAACATTGAAATCATGTGAAGTGATAGAACCAACAAATGAGTTCATTGGTTTTCCTTTAAATAAGCTATTCTTGCACATGTATCATTAAACAATTGAATTCAGACATCTAAACATAACAACGTAGCAATGCATACATACATGATTTCAAACACACACACACATACATGCCTATATACACGCGCGTATATATATATATATAAAAGTGTTCACATTGTATGAATTCACATATCGCATGTAGCACATAGAGCACTTTTCGAAACCAAAATATATAACACTAATTATGGATTTATAAAATAAAATCTGTTCAACGAATAATTTCCGTACTCCATCTAATAAATAGCATACGAAAAAACCTTCTGTATAAAAATGTAGGTAAACGGACACGCTAGCCATGTCTTCTGTGAGCATGACTTCAACAAATAAACTCTTACATGTATCATTTTTACTATTATCTACTTCATCAAAGTTTTTGAATTTTAAAGATGAGTATAACCCAAAACTCTAATGCTATCGTATAAGCATATAAATATTGAAGAATATAAATATCGTAGAAGCAAAAACAGTTCATAAACGTATATTAATCAATTGTTTAGAATACTTGGTGTAAACCTTAACAGAATTTTCTTTAAAGATCATAACAGAATTTTATCTAAAATTCCCATATATAAATTAGAGAAATCAGAGGAATTAATAAAAACAACATTCAGCAAAATTAATAGTTAACATCCACCAATGGTACAGAAACACTATAGTCATTAATTAACTGGTGTAATACATTAAAAAAGTATTCCCACGTTACCACGTTTATTGACTAATTTTACATTTATATCTCCAAACGTGTACCTGTCACTCTCCTTTCTGACGATATGTTACAATATAGACGGAAATAATGTGCATATCATTATTAACACAATGGGAATTTACTTCTATAAAAAGGATGTGTTACAAAAACCAGATACCCCGAATTCTTTACTCTTCAACACGGAGTTGCTTGATTTTTAACGTGTATATCCTAGGCAGGCTCAGGTGAGAAATTTACAATAGAAATTATTGACTTCTAATCTTTGACACAAGACCAGTAATTTCGAAACAGAGCATAAGTTGATTTTATCGACCACAGTAATCAACTGCTACTTATTTTATCGAACCTGGAAGGATGAAAGGCAAAGTTGACCATAGCGAAATATTTATAATAATGATTAACTTTCATAGATTTGATAGGGTGGCCATATTTCGAAGTGACACTGGACGACTCGATACCTTACTAACATCTGTAAATAACAATCATCTAACCAAAATATTATAAAGTTCTGAAATACTGATTTCAAATTTAGGCACACGGCCAGAAACAAAATATTACAATCAATTAATATATACCCAAAACACAAAACTTTATAACTAACCTTTTGAGAATTTTACATGTAGTAATATAAACACCTGCCCTCCACAAATATGTTTCACTGATCCTGATTAATAATATTCTATAAAAGAATCTCTAGCCTATCAGCAAATATTAGAAACTTTCAATAACTTGGTCTATATCTCTATAAAGCATAAACGACGGTGGTTTATAAAATAACACATTTTTACACCACAATCTTCCATTATAAACAAGATATGCCAAAACCTGACCTGCTTCTCACCTTTCTCCGCGAAAATCATGCAAAGCAGCGGTAAATAGCTCGCAACATGAATGAATAAAGATTTCACACCACACTACCGATATAGAAAGTAACTGTGCAATTCTAAAGAAACAACGTTAATTTAAGTTATGGCAGTATTTGCACAACTAAAATCCTTAGTCAGGTTATAAACTAACGTAATTTACCGAGGTCAAATGCACAAAGAGAAACGTTTGTTCATACACACATATTCATGTTGACAAATCAATGTTTGTGCTTATAGAATCTATTTTAAAATGTCAATGGCAGTCGTTAAAGTACAAGCAAGCAAAAGAGCCCAATAACTTTCTGATATGTTGTTTGTTTCTACTTTAGCGGTGATTATTAATTTGGCATTTGCCTGATTAGTGTTGGTCAGCTGTACACCTGTCATTTTCATTCAAAAATCCAGCATTAGAGCCTTTGACATCACAACAAATTTTTTGCTAGCGTCATAACTAACTCTAACACAGATCTTATTTAATGCCTCGCTATACTTTCCCAAGCGGAAAATAGGTATCTACCAAATTGAAAGGTTTCCTAATTCTATTACCTCTAGATGAAATAACAGATTGTAGTATAAAATATTCCTTTACGTATATCCCAGTGCGGTTCTCTTTATGTACTTGTTATATATTTAATCTTGCAGAAAACCCATTTTCAGAACACATTACTTATAATAAACAGCCGCCCAATAAAAGTATATACACCGAAAGGTATGACGGTAGCTCATATTTATAAAGATGGTCGACTAATTTCCTCAAAATGCCGTGCAGGTGATTTCTTCGCTTATGTATGTACACTAATTTCTCTTTCCATTTTAGGTATGGTCAACAACAATTATCTAGTCTCAACGCAGTGTCTACAAAATTAATGGCGAAAGATTCTATCTTCGATGATACAAAATTCCATTTACTGACAGTTTATGACGTTATAATTCCTCGGTGGGATCAGGACATCACCAGAATATAAAACAAAGGTTTCATTTTTTTAAATAAATCTAGAACAAATAGCCTTATAATTTCATTATCCTAAACTCCATCATACGATATATATATATATATATATAATCACACATACACAAACACCCTCATGTATGTTTATAAATCTAAATAATCTATACATATAAAAATACATGCATACATATATATATATATATATATATATATATATATATATATATATATATATATATATATATATATATATCCATATGTATATGTGTATGTGTTAATGTAAACGCACAAATACATACAAACATATATATGTTAGTTAAGAGTTAAACTTAAGAGTTTATATTTATTGGTTAACGTGGTGTGTTCAATTTGTCGCTAAACACAAAGCACCAATTAGGCCAGTACGCAATGATTATGCCGCAGCTCGAAGTGTTGATTATATCGCAGGTCGAAGGGGAATTGGCTATTACGGTGTTAACAGCGACTATGAAGTTCAGATTGTGAACATCAAAAGCAACACCTCTACGACATTCGTAAATTCAATGGCTATGAAATTGTCGTTGATCCTTGAACTTTCATATGGTTGCCAATGAAATAAACAGTGTTCCTAACGTTCCAAGTTATACCCTTTTATCGATGAGAAGTAAGTAAAATAAGATTCTTCCACATCGAACAATTTATTCCCTCGTTTCTTTTTTTTTACTATGTTTATAAAAACATGTTTCATTATGGAAAAGCAAGAGTGATTTTGATATTGATCTTAACCATTCGTATCCTAAGCCACATTAATGAGCAACTCACCAATATCAGTGTTTGATTATGCACCACCTAGGGCCTACATTAACACAGATATGGTTATTGAAGGATAGAAGTACGCACCAGAACACCAGAGTATTTCTTACTCACGAAACAAATTTTTCTAATATTTTTTACTACCTATACCTAATTCCGACATAGTTGGTTTAATTAATTTACACCTAACGTTATTCTAGCAAGTTGTATTTATGGCATTTAAGAGAAATAAAAAAGGGCTGCGATACCAGATATTCTAGTTTGACATCCACCATTTTGTTAGCTGCTAACTCTTTGCCTGCTTCTAAATTAATAAACCTTTAAGCCTCGTTTGTATACTTATAAAACTTATTATTCATTAAGAGTTTTTTTTTTTTATACGAACTAATGTCTATAATATACAACATCCTTACTTTGTCAGACAAAACATTCAATTTACGTAGATTTGTTAAATGCTTATTCAACTTAACTGAATGCAGTGACACCACTTACGTCATTCTTCACACCTTTAAATACATTTAGATATATATGTATAAATATGTGCGAGTGTGGGGGTGTATCCCTATTGTTCATATTTCTTTTTTCAACTTTGAATAATAGATACTGATTAACCGATATATATATATGTGTGTATGTATGTATGTATGTATGTATATAAGTATCGACACACAATAACACACAAAGAAGTTAATCTAGGCAAATAAGGCTTCTTATTCTTCTTACTTCTCTTTCATACAATGGTATTCAAAACTCGGAACGTTAGAACCTCCGTTTAATTCCTTAGCAACCACGTGAAAGCTCAAGGATTACCGACAAGTCCATTTCCATTGAATTTACAAATGTCGCTAAGCAGTTACTTTTGATGTTCACAACCTGAACATGATAGTCTCTGTTTACACCGAAGTAGCCCAGTCCCCTTTGAACTGGACCACATTATATTCCATAATCAATGCCTACCGCCCTTACTGCTGTTTTGCGAGTAGCGACAATGTGAACACACCCCATTTTCCAATAAATATAAACTGTTAAGTTTAACTCTGAACATACATATGTGTTTGTGTCTGTATATGCGTGTATATAGCCGAACGCACACAGTAATATAATTTAGATTCATACACATACATGTGGGTGTTCGAGTATATATATATATATATATATATACATAGATATCTTTCTTCGTCATTTTCTCACAATATATATATATATATATATATATATATATATATATATATATATATATATATATATATATATATATATATATATATATATATATATAATATATATATTAATAGCAAAAGCATGACAACAAAAGAATGAATGAGACCTCGATATTATATAATATCAGTCATTAAGACAAACTGATGAGATGGCGGAGCAGATTTCCACCCCGATATCTGAATCTCGGAGTTTTATTACGGCAACTGAACAATTGTCACTTATTATATTGCATATACATATATATATATATATATATATATATATATATATATATATATATATATATATATATATATATATATATATATATATATATTAGGTCACTGTTAGTACTACTATTAAGGTCATTGTTAGTACTATTAGGAAGTAATCCAGTGCAACTTGTCGCATAGTCGGGCGTCGGTGAACAGGCTGTCAGCACTACCAGCCCTGTTTGGTTGGTAAGGCTGGGTTTCGTTGGACACTCTGCAAGACGAAAGTAAAGCCTGCCAAAGAGAGGATGAAATCAGTAGCATCAACAGCCAGCCAACAGCTAAGGCAAGAGATGCACCTAGTCTTTAAACATCTATCTAGGAGAATCTTTTCTACTCTAGGCACAAGGCTCGAAATTTTGGGACAGGCACCAGTCGATTAGATCGACTCCAGTACGTAACTGGTACTTAATTTATCGACCAGAAAAGGATGAAAGGCAAAGTCGACCTCGGCGAAAATTTTAACTCAGAACGTAAAGACAGACGAAATACCGCTAAGCATTTCGTCCGGCGTGCCAACGTTTCAGCCAGTTCACCACCTTATGTATCTAGGAGAATGTAAACTCTGTTGTAAAGCATGCAACCGCTTTGCATCCAATGATGTAAACTAGTACATCCTTTTGAGCGAATGCATATGTTGTTTATAGAGTGGGATTGTCCCTGAGCAAGGCTTTCTTCATTTTAAAAGGTTTCAGGAACAGTCATCGCTTGATTCATATAATGTGTTGCAACATATGGCTGGACGTAGCCGAGAAAGGTAAAACACTCATCGAATAATACCATTATGGAACGAAGAGATGTGCGAACAGCTTATCGAAGAGGCAGCCATTGCTTCTATTTCTATGCTGCTCATGTTTAAGAAAATGATCAAACTATGACCTTGATCGTGCTGTGTCTGTCTGTTAATGTATATATGCATGCATGTGTTCACGAACATGTATGTATGTATGTATGTATGCATATATTCTTTTACTTGTTTCAGTCATTTGACTGTGGCCATGCTGGAGCACCGCCTTCAGTCGAATCAAATCGACCCCAGGACTTATTCTTTGTAAGCCTAGTACTTATTCTATCGGTCTCTTTTTGCCGAACCATTAAGTTACGATGACCGAAACACACCAGCATCGTTTGTCAATCGATGTTGGGGGACAAACACAGATACACAACATATACACGCACATATATATATATATATATATATATATATATATATATATATATACGACGGGATTCTTTCAGTTGCCGTCTACCAAATCCACTCACAAGGCTTTGGTCGGCCCGAGGCCATAGTAGAAGACACTTGCCCAAGGTGCCACGCAGTGGGACTGAACCCGGAACCATGTGGTTGGTAAGCAAGCTACTTACCACACAGCCACCCCTGCGCCTATATATATATATATATATATATATATATATATATATATATATATATATATATATATATATATATATATATATATATATATATATATATATATATATATATATATATATATATATATATATATATATATATATATATATATATATATATATATATATATATATATATATATATATATATATATATATATA
>NC_142934.1:6865922-6910922 GCF_046866305.1 Octopus bimaculoides | reverse complement strand
ATATATAACTCAATAGCTATCGTTTGAAATATAGCTTTATATTCCGATTTATAATCATATTTTGTATATGTCTATACACCCACACATTGCCTTCTCTGCAAGCTTTCACATCCAGTTTTACACGTGTATGAATCATGAGATCAACAGATGTGACTTCATAGCTAAGACCAACAATTTTCAACCCTTTGCATTTGTATATATACAGTTACACACATACACACACACACATGCACTCACACAGACACGCACGCACACATACGCAATATTACTTTGAAAAAAATAAAATACAGAAAGCATATTTCGTAATTTATACTTTATAAAACATACAGGCTTGTCAGCAAATTAACTACCAGAAAGCCTTGTTGAAAATCTATATATGTTTCTTACTAATTTTCCATTTAATATTTTACAAAAAAAAACTACAGAGAATTGTGTTAAGTGCTCAGTATATATTCCTATTATGCAAATTATCTATAATATCAGCAGTGCCAGAATCTGGAGCACAGGGTAGTAGGAAAAATCAGAGAATTGAAGGTCTAGGCAACGCACTTTTCTACACACGCGGGCTGATACAATACACAATCGTACACACACACGACTCACATGTTTACAACTGAGTGAAGGGAGAGGAAGGAAAAGACAACAAGAGTCCCATAGGCAAAACATCTCCGCTTCAGCGACACCAACAAAGCTAAGTCTAGCAACCGGAAATGTGTCAATAACAGCAACAACTTCTATAATAATCCTCTTTATTATAGGTACAAAGTCTGAAATTTCACCGAGGTCCACTTTGCCTTTCATTCTCTCGGAATCGATAACATAAATTATCTGTTGAGCCCCGGGGACGACGTAATCGACTATCCCTTTCCCTCAAAATGCCAGGCATAGTGTCGTTTTTAGTAGAGAAGAAGAAGAAGAAGAAGAAGAAGAAGAAGAAGAAGAAGAAGAAGAAGAAGAAGAAGAAGAAGAAGAAGAAGAAGAAGGAGAAGAAGGAGAAGAAGAAGAAGAAGAAGAAGAAGAAGAAGAAGAAGAAGAAGAAGAAGAAGAAGAAGAAGAAGAAGTCCGATAGCACGAATAGCAAAGCAATCCCTATTAAAAATTAAGATCAAGGAAGCTATTGTTCAGGTAATTGGCAATTTTACGGTGTCAGGTTCAAGCTATCTGTTCGGTGACCGTAACAGCAAGGGTGTGTGTATAAGAATTTCTGTGGTCAGTTGTGGGTGAGAAAGAGTACACCACCTACCCCTCTTCCCACTACTCGCACGCATTAACACCCATTATCTAGAGGTGCACTGACCAGCATTATTGAAATATAATGTACAAATCGTATTTATGACTGTCGTGTACGTTCAAACGTTATAATGATCTTCGCTGCGGAATATCTCTCGGGAGAGAAATTCTCTTTATAGACAATAGGAAGACACATGTGTGTCTGTATGCATATGTATGTTGGTTACGAATGACGTCGTCCTACCGCAGAACACGTGCTCCTGTGTCATAACGCTTCATTAGCAACGCACACCGAATCTGCCGCTCGCAGCTCACTAAGATCTACCGTTTTTATATTTAAACACTTCATAGTAAATTTGTTGATGTGCGCAAAGCTTCAAGCTGAAGTGAATTAACTAGAAGAGTACTGAGTATTATCGATTAAAATACAAGTGTGTACGATTATATATAACCAGTTCATTGTTTACTGAAACGTCAGAAATTGTCTCGGGAGAGAAGTTATCGTTATAAAATGAGTGTGAAAAACACACCAACTGACTATGTATGACATTGTCAAACTGCAGGGCACGAGCATCTGCGTCCTTCCTGCTTCATTATCGATGAACATCGAATCAATTGTTCACAGCCCTGTAGGAACTACTGGTCTTATATTTAAACAACAAATAGCAAATTTATTGATGTACACAAAATGTTTCCAAGCTAATTCACTTTAAGCAGGTTTCATTTCAGGATATGCAATGATAGGTGTAACTTTCATACAAGAATTATTGACCCGTGTTAAATACAACAATAAGTGTTGGAATTGTAATTGCTACAAGGTTTCGGCTGAAGACGTACTTATAGCCCACAACTTCGAACTTTGCTCTGTCATACGGCGATTGCCAGAGAAACGTAAAACATTAATATGCATATTGAATAATGACAAAAATAGTACTACCCAAAGTTCCCGTTTCAGATCTCATTCGCAAATGCATATCTTTAGTTACATTGCTCATGTTTTTTAGACATTATTACTGTCAGAGGATCCGCGGTACTTTACTAAAAGAATATTAAGATAGACCTTATATATTGCTGCGTTTAATATCGTTCTTCTTGAGTCAAAGTTAAATGTCAATTAGAAAACTTATCGCGGCCAGGAAAATGTTGAAATGCTAGAAATAGGTTTTTTGCTTTTTGTTTTGTCTGTTTGTGTATTTCTCATCCCAGACGTGAGGCTCAGTAACATTTTTTGTAAATTTATGTACACCACTTTTGTAAGTGTGTGTAATTTATTTTTTTTTAAATCTTTGTTTTCATTTATTCTACCAGCGGAAAACTTTAGATATTAAAATTAGTACTAATAGGTTTAACGAAGTTAACATTTAACATTTAATGAGCTGTAATCCAATATACATGTAAGATCAAGTAATTAAATCTCTATATAATTCTGATACTGCCAACATACTAGTACACATACACATATATACGCACAAATATATATATATATATATGTGTGTGTGTGTGTGTGTGTGTGTGTGTGTGTGTGTGTGTGTGTGTGTGTGTGTGTGTATACATGTATAAATAGAAGGTAGGCAGAAACAGTGTGAGGTTGATGTAATTAACTAGCACACCTCCCTACAAATTTTCAGCCGCTGTGTCTCTAATAGAGAGGATTATATCTACAACACCTCTGCTTGATTAAAATCTACAGAGGTATTCAAGGACAATGATGTACACGATACAAATAAAATCTGCCAACGTCATTCTCTCGTTTTTCAAATCTGTTCTGATCAGCCAAAAGAAACTACGGGCGCAATTTATCATTTATTTAACTTAGTGCAGAGTTTCTCATCTGTCTCGGACAGCGTACTAATATTTGTAGTTTTCTCTCCCTTTCACACACACACACACACACACACACACACACACACACACACACACACACACACACAAACACACACACATATATATATATATAAATATCGATATATACATAACTTACATACATACATAGACAGAAAGAAAGACGTATACACTCCATTTTTAGGTTCTGATTGTACATGTGTTTGTTTTCCTTTTAATTTCATATTGTACTTCCCAAAGATAAAGAATAATTAAATCCTACCTTTAATCTATTTCACTAATAAGGCAGTTGATACATGTAATTTCCTTCCTATTGCGCCATAATTCGTAACTAATTTCATCCTGTGTCTTAACTTAAAGGAAAGATTATCAGAAAATTAACTTATATTAATCAGATACCATCCTAACCTACGCCTGTATTATGTGGTCGTTAGGACATTTGTTGATGACATCACAACCAGATTTCACCACTTCTTTCAGGTTTCAGTTAACCTCTGTGAGTCGGTGAAATTGAGGCCTGTCCACTGCTTGATGTTACAAGCTCACTTCTTCCTTGGCCTGGCTTGCTTTCGTCCACCTTTCACTGCGCCTGGCAGAATTTTCTTTGCTAGGCCGAACCTTCTTGTGACATGGCCATACCATTTCAGCTTTTGTGTCTTTGCAAGTGTCAGCAGACCACTGTGTGGTCCAATACCCAGGGTTATTTTCATCCTCAATTTGTTATTCGTTACGTATTCTTTGTACGAGATAACTAGGAGCCGTCTATAGCATCCCATTTCCATTGCGCTTACATTTTTTCCAGTTCCACTGTTAATTTCCAAGCCTCGCAGGTATACAGAAAGATAGGAACCAGAAATGATCGCATCTCTCTGAATTCTGTGGAGAGCCTAATATTCTCACTTTCCCAGATAGGCTTAAGTTTTGTGAGCACTGCCGTTGAAGATTTCTATTGTGGATCCTTCATGCTGGGTATTTGAAATTGCTGACAGTTTCTGGGGTTTGTGTGTTTAACTTTGACGCTGTTTGTGACAAAATATATAACATAGAATCGAAAGGTCATGCTTCAGTGATGCAACATTGATAACAGAATTATCTTTCTTCTCGCATTACAGGAAACTGCTGGAAATAGTATAATACATTTCGAGTATACAATGCAAATAAACAATACGACTTCTTTGCAACGGAATTTGTTGTAGGAAGTAATGATGGAATATAGTTTCATGAAACAAAAGTAGTATAGCGCAATATTCGATTAGCTGTTCACATCACTGTACAAGGATTTATAGATTTGTTGGATTTAGATTGTTTCGAATGATAAGATTATCGATAATATTCATGCATGCTTGAATCCTCCTGGGGAGAATTTAAAACTATTCTTCGCATAAAACTATTCTTCGCAATAGTTCATATAACAGTAAATTCTGTTTTGTATGTTAACCACGTATGTTAAACACGAACCGAGCAAAATAATCAAGTGACTTTTTTTCTAAACAGAGATCCACAACGATAAATAGTATTATTTTGGGGTCTATTGCTTAAAGGAAAAATAGTTTATCTAATCATTAAATTATCGTCAGCTTGCTACCTCCTTGGGAAAAGAATAAATGAGAAGAGGGTAGAAAATTGGAAAATATGTACTACTAATGTTTAAGTATGATTGTCAAGCTCAATATGGCCATTAATAGGGTCGACGCTTTTTCCTCAATATAGAATATTAGTGGAGAAGATATATATGAGCAAGATTTGAACTAGAGCTATTAATTATTATTATCATAGCACTTCAAACAGAATCATGATAGTAAGTTTCTGATTAATAAGCAATTCCTTTTGCACATTAATACGCATTTTGCTGCAAAAATCTTGTTATGTAAAATCTTGCAGACACTATTCTTCAATACTTCTCTTTAAACTTCACCCATAGGCTTCAACTAAATACAGCTTAGATATCTGATAGCAAATCTGTCCTCTTCAATGACAAGGGATTTGAAAACAACTAATGCAGATATCACAATATGGTTATAAATATATAGCGTGACAAAGCACTGCTAGATCAACAACCTGACTTTCATGTTATTAGTGTATTTAAGGTTGATCACCCGTCATAATCAGAACTGCGAATTGCTCTGTCACCTAAAGCGCAATGTGCACTTGTCTAGTTTGATGCCAGATGCTAATACTCCAACTATTCAAATAAAGGTTTGACTTTATCTATCAACGATTTATGAGATTAATTTATATTTGGAAATCTTTCTAAACTTGAATAAAACTCAGGTTATGCTGAGGCATAGGGAAAACCATTATATATTACAGTATTATATATTACAGTATATTATATATTACAGTATTACAGTATGAGGAAAATATTTTCTTTGAGTGCATTTGTAATCTTTCAGTTAATAAACGCAATTACGCCCAATACCCATAATGGAAAATCAAAAGCTATGATGTTCAGCTTCCTGGTTAAATATGTGTTTAGCTATTTATCAAACACTTCGTAAGGAGTTTATCTAAGGTCTATTGTTAAAGTTTTCAGGTTGCAGTATCATTAAGTATTTTTATGGAGCAAAAATATACACGGAGCGTCAGTTAATAAAGCAAATAAATAAATGCAAATAACTAAGGCTCGTGTATGCCTTAGTTAGATCGTATGCTGATCAGCATGAAATGCATATTTCTGACTGCATCTGCTTCATATCTGTCTGAAACAATAAAATATAATTTCATCCAAGAAATGAACGTACGTGAATAAGCACAAGATCAAAATACTGTATACATATTCGGTGTTTGATGTATTGAATTGTTTTCCTTTTGTCTATGTTCAAGGATTCGTACATTCTTTATCTGTTGTTTTTTCTTTTTGCAGTGTTTTATGAAAGAATTGTAGTAAATGTTTCACCTGAGTTCGACAATTTATATAAAGGAAGCAGTAATACCAAAAGAAATAATATCATGAATAACAAGAACATGTCCGGCATTAATAATAATAATAATAATAATAATAATAATAATAATAATAATAATAATAATAATAATAATAATAGTAACAATAATAATAATAATAATAATAATAATAATAATAATAATAATAATAATAATAATAATAATAATAATAATAATAATAATCAGCCAATGTACGCCACTAGCCCAGAAGGAATATAAGAGGCGCCACGACAATATAGCCAGGCTTGTCCACTGGACACTTTGCAACAAGTATGGACTTGACAGAGCAAAAAATTGGTACGACCACAAACCTGAAGACATCGTCGAAAATAGAAATGCAAAGATCCTATGGGATTTTATGATTCAGTGCGACCATGAGATAGAGAATAGGAAGCCGGACATAGTCTTAATTGAGAAGGAAAACAAACGATGCTGGATCATAGACATAGCATGCCCAGCTGACAACAAGGTATGCGATAAGGAAGAAAGAAAAGTCGAGAGATACGACAGGTTAGCTTGGGAAGTTAAGCAGTTGTGGTCGATAAAAAAGGTAGCAGTAGTACCAATAATTGTCGGAGCCCTGGGAAAGGTGAGCAAAAATCTCGAGAAGTACGTGGAACAAATAGGGGCTGCAATAAGGGTGGAGCACCTGCAGAAACAGCACTGCTCGGAACCGCTTGAATACTCCGGAGGGTCCTCGAAAATAAGCGGTGTTACCTTAGTTCACTGGTAGTGAACAGCTGACACTGTAGTACATCTCCAGCGTTAGACGCTGTGCAAAGGCAATAATAATAATAATAATAATAATAATAATAATAATAATAATAATAATAATAATAATAATAATAATAATAATAATAACAATAATAATATTAAAGGCAAATGAAGTCGATCTCGACTCCAAAAGGATGAAAGGCAAAGTAAGTCGACCGCAGCAACATTTGAACTTAAAACAAAAAGACAGACGAAATGTTACTAAGCATTTGTCCGGAGTGCAAACATTTCTACCAGCTCGCCGCTGGTAGTAACGTGCTAAGATCCATACAAGAGTTTCTTGAATTCACATCAGGTTAATAAAGTCCAAAAGTTATAGTTATTATCCTCCTCAAGCTTTACATTCTTCAATTCACATTGTAGTCTCATCCACAAGAATCTCACATACACACTTTAAATGGTATATCTTCGAATTTTGTTACAGAGCTACACCGTAAAGTATAATGAATCACTATGTTGTCTAGAACAGTTTTACCTCTTTTCTATATTTCTGATATCATTAAATTTTCTTAGAGATTTAGATAATTACCATACAATAATCTCTCATATATCATAAACATATATTCAAAGACAATCCTACTAAGATAATTACTCGAGCTATGACAATACGTCTATAAAACAAAGCTCATCTTGTTAAGATTGTCTTGGAATACATTTAATGGTATAAGAGAGATTATTTCATAGCAATTATCTAGATTCTTCAGAGCGGATATACGAAATACAGAGGAAAAAATGCAAAACACTTCTAGACATCATAATGATATATTATGATTCATTATGTAATAAAATTCAGAGATATGTTGAAATTATTTTTGGTTAATAGGAAGCAAACTCAAAGACTGCTAGCGGCAAATTATTTAACAATACTTTACTATACTATAAAAAAAATTGAAACTCGAACAAGTCAAATTATATACATATATTCATACATACATACATACATAATGCAATCATGCACAATACATTCATACACAGATACATATGTATGTATATATGTATGTATGTAGGTATGTATGAATGTTTGTACGTATGCGTGTATGTATATATGTATTTATGTATGTATAAAGCTACAAGTCAGTGCTATGTTCATAATGAATAGTGAAATCTTAAAAATCTTAGTTTTTCTAAATGTTCGAAAGAATGTAACGTTTATTGCCCTTTTTCAATGAGCCACTGTGTTTTCAAACTTGAAATAGTATTCTCCCCCTCTTTTTCTCTCTCTGTCTATCTCTATTTCCCTCTCCCCCCTGTCTCTCTCTCTCTCTAGTTCACAGTGATTTCTAATTCGTCCTTTCATATTTGAAGCTATCTACTTCTTTTCGAATTCCGGTGAACAAAGTACGAGACACGAACACGAATGCCTTCAAGTACATTATCTGATATATCTAACCTTTCTTCCTCGATTACGGGCAAGATTATTAGATATTTTGTGGGAAGGAAAAATCGAATCGGTTTACTCCCAATACTTCAGAGCTACATGGTTCATTGATTCTAGAACGTTGAAAGTGAAGAGTTGACTTCGGTAAGATTTAAACACGCAGCCTGTAAAAGGACGCGATTCAATGTAAGAGAATATTTAAGCTGTTTCTACTGTGTCTGCCATTCACACTCACTATTGAATATAACTATATTGGTTTCAACTTTTGGCACAAGGCCGGCAAGTTCGGAGGAAGGTGTAAGTCGATTACATTGACCCCAGTGTTCAATCTAGGTTTATTTTAACAACACCGAAAAGATGGACGGCAAGGCTGACCTCGGCGGTATTTGAACTCAGAAATTAAAGATGGACGAAATGTTGCTAAATATTTTAACCGGTGTACTAAAGATTCTAACAGTTCACCGCTTTAATAAATATAAATATATTAATAATAACGGCTGGTTGCTTAAGCTCAACCAGTTAAGGCGGTGCTCCAGATTGGCCGCAGTCAAATGACTGAAACAAGTAAAAGAATAAAAGAATATCAAATATATACTCTTTTACTTGTTTCAGTCATTTGACTGCGGCTATGCTGGAGCACCGCCTTTAGTCGAGCAAATCGACCCCAGCACTTATTCTATCGGTCTCTTTTGCCGAACTGCTAAGTTATGGGTACGTAAACACACCACCATCGGTTGTCAAGCGATGTTGGGGGAAAAAACACAGACGCACAAACACACACACACATATATATATATATATATATATATATATATATATACAACGGGCTTCTTTCAGTTTCCGTTTACCAAATCCACTCACAAGGCTTTGGTCGGCCCGAGGCTAAAGCAGAAAACACTTGCCTAAGGTGCCACGCTGTGGGATTGAACCCGGAACCATGTGGTTGGTAAGCAAGCTACTTACCACACAGCCACTCCTGCGCCTATATAATAAATGATTATTAAAATATAATTAAAAAAGAATATATAAAATAAATTGTAGCTGTAAATAGCACCACAGATTTGAACGTAACAAAATTGGTAAAATTATATGTAAAGAGTTATTTTCCATCAGTTAGATTTAGGAAGAGAGTAACCTTGTAAAATGCTAGATTTTTATCTGCAGTGTCATGTTCAATGCATGTTCAAAAGAAATCCGTATTCGATTACACATTCAAAGCACAATTTTAAACATGAAGTTAAATTTCCTAAAGTCTCTAATCAATGAATTAAACACTATTGTGTGCGCACATTATGAACTTTTTCAGGGCCCTGACACTTCACATCATCTGTATCTTTCTTCAGTTCAGTAAATGACATATACTTCGTATACGTGCTACTCTCGAATGCAAATGGCTCTAAATATGTATATATGTATTATCTATATAGAAAATTTTATGTGTACAATTATATTTCATTTGATAAGGACGCTTTGCTTTTGTGTATCATGCATCCAGAAAAAAAAACATCCATTGCTAGAAGTGCAGAAGTACACAGAAGTTCAGAGATGTGCACACACTTGCGTATGTATATATATATATATATATATATATATATATATATATATATATATATATATATATATATAAACACAGACAGAAGGGGAACAGATAGATAGAGAGAGAGAGAGAGAGAATGGAGAAAGAGAGAGGGGGAAACGAGAGAGAGGAAAAAAGAGAGAAACTATAAAAGTTTGATTTAATTAATACTATTCATGCAGTCAAGCGGCTGAAAATTGCGTTAATAAAAATATATCTTGTTAAATGAATGAAGTCAGAGTAAGAGCTAGCAGTAATGATACAGAGCTTATAAATATGCTGTAAAATGGCCTGATTCTTTTTGCATTGAAATTCATCAGCTGTCAAACTCTTCAGACTGGGTGACGTATTATTCCTCTCCTATCAATATTAAATCTAAAATACGGTGGCGAGCTGGCAGAAAAGTTAGCACGCCGGGCGAAATACTTAGCAGTATTACGCCTGACTTTATGTTCTGGGTTCAAATTCCACCGAGGTCGACTTTGCCATTCATCCCTTTCGGGATCGATAAATTGAGTACCAGTTGCATACTGAGGTCGATCGAATCGACTGCCCCCCTCCCCTTTGTGCCTAGAGTAGAAAAGAACATTAAATCTAAAATTCATATATTTTAAACACTATCATCTCACTGAAAGTAATTGAGTTTATCCATGCAAAAACCTGCCTGTGCGTGACTCCTTTGAAGGTGAGAATAGCACTATACATACAATGACCTTTTTAAGAATACAAGAAGATCGATCAATAAAAAGATGGGTTCATATTATCTCTCTCCTGTCAATGATAAATGTAAACTATTCGAGAAAACATCATAATTACAGTTAACTTTATTACAAGGTGCAGAGTGACAGACACTTCAGAGTGACGGTCAAAATGCTTTGCAGTATTGCGTTATATGTTTTGCTTTCCGAGGTCAAATTCCTTCCCACAGATATAACAATTGTGTACTGGTGTCGATGGTCTAATATAAAGTCGTCACCACGTTGTGTGGACTTGTATATATATTAGTATATTGATTTCAAATTTTGACATCAAGACCAGCAGTTTCGGGGAAAAACGTTAAGTCACTTTCAGTGACAACAGCGCTCAGCTGATACTTATTTTATTGACTTCGAAAGGAGGAAAGGTAAAGTCAACCTCGGCAGAATTTGAACTCATAACGCCAAGATGGACGAAATAGCACTATTCTTTTTGCCCGGATTGTTAACGATTCTGCCAGCTCGGCGTCTCTATGGATATTGAATCAGTGCTTCAATCAAAACTGCTTTTCCTTATTTCGGCATTGCTAAAATAAGTATCTTTTAAGTACATATTTAAAAGCAAATTCTTTTAACTGCGTAACTATGCAAATGATTATTATCCTTCTTGGCTCTTAGACTGCGAAATACAAGTGAAAAAGTATGTACGCATGTATTTTATTTATTCGGTTGTCAAGCGATGGTGGGGGAACAAACACAAACACACAAATACATACATACATACATACATACATACATATATATATATATATGTATATATACGACAGGCTTCTTTCGGTTTCTGTCTACCAAATCCACTCACAAGGCTTTGCTCGGCCCGAGGCTATAGTGGGAGACATTTGCCTAAGGTGCCACGCAGTGGGACCGAACCCGGTACCTTGCGGTTGGTAAGCAAGCTGCTTACCACACAGCGACTCCTGTGCCTATCTTGTTTGTTTGTTCGTTTTATTTTTGTTTCTGTTTGTTGTATGAAATGTTTGAATTTTATGTTCGTGACAGCCTTTCTAATTTTTGAATTGAAATGCCGATGTAGTTAAGAAGAAAAAAAAATAATTCTTTTCCAGTTGGAAGAAGACATTTTCTTTGTAATAGTTGGCTTTCAAGCACTACAAAACAAAACTGCATAATTGCATCAGAGTATGCCAGTGTGTGAACTGGGAATGGCAGAATGACAACAAAATCTAGTTCCAATCCACTGCAAATAGTAAACGTAACAAGGGTATCAGCAGTAGCAGCAGTAAAAACTACATCATGGCAACAGGGAGAAGAAATGTAGGATGAAGACAGTAACAGTTTGTGAAAGCACAGATAATAGTAATCCCATTATAGCAACACCATGATTGATAGTAACATCATAAACATTAACAGCTTCAAAGCAGAAACATTAATGATAAGAGCAGTAGTAGTTATGTTATTAGCAGCAGAGGCAACCTCTTGACTATAGTAACAGTGACATCAGCAGTGACAACTACAGGAGTAACTTCGTTAATAATATCTACAGAATCGTTGGCACGACGGACGACATAATTAGGAGCATTTCGTCCGTCTTTACGTTCTGAGCTCAAATTACGCCGAGGTTAACATTACCTTTCTTCTTTTCGGTAGGGATAAAATAAGTACCAGCTGAGCACTGAGGTAATCGACTAGCACCCCTCCACCGAACTTGCTGGCATTGTACCAAAATTTGAAATCGGTGTCTAGAGTAACATAATAAAGCAAGTGGTGACCTTGCTAGGTCCATCGAACATTCCAGGATGTTCGATGTTAGTGCTTTTAAAGGAAGGAATTTTACAATTGTAGTTGTTTAGAAAAGTAAGCTCTAATTGAGACAAGAATTGAGGCGGAAAAGTTTGAAAATTGCCATCGCATCTGATTCATAGCAGTCATTTTACTATTCATTATTTTTACTAATGCTAGATCACTTCAAAGTGATACGAAGGTACTTCGAAAAGTATCCATACATTAAATTGCTCAAGCTATAAAGCGGAGCTTGAAACATTGCGATCCAGCTACTCCAAATATATTTACATATCTTATATGTATGCCAAATATTTTCATCGAACTACTTCGACATTTTCAGAGTTCTAATCTGTTTTGATATTCCACTAACGCGTACCATTACTAGATTACACGCCTATTAAAGTATTAATATACTGAAAAGCAATAACATCTATGTCGGTAGCCGGTATTGAATATAATTCGAAGTTATTTGGATGGTATGATTTTTTTTTTTAAGATTTACTCGGTCAGATTCGAATGCAAGTAAGTGCCCACAGCATTTGGAACACTGCCGTACAGGAGAAACAGGTGTGATATGAACTTCAGCATTGAGTGAAAGAAAAGGATAATGAAAGGATTTTTAAGAGAACTGACATCGAGGGAAAAAATTATATGTAACGTATTTACAGTAGGATTCACAAATTACGGCAGAAGAGTGAAGAGAGAACAATAGATAGGTTAATCGATTGGATGGGTGAAGTAAAACTGGTATGCAAAATGGTAGCTTATTGAAGCAGAAACACTTGCAATAATAGTAAAGGATATAGAAGTGAAAAGAAAATATAGAATGAGTCATGTATTTGTCGGATATTCGTTGTAATGTGTAAATGAGTGAATTGTTGCCAATCAGTAAGTAGATTTGTTTGTTTTTTTAATGCATTAATCGGCAATGTGTGTGTATGCATGTGTCTGTGTGTGTGATTCTATGTAATTTAGGAAATGAAATAGTCCTTGACATGTGAGAGACATTCAAGTATGGTTCACGCATTAGTTTTGTAGAGTAACAAACACTATTCTGAAAAAGACTTTGCACTAATGCATATTCGACTATGTTATATATCTGGTACCACCTTAAATGCATATGCAACTGCATTGCATCAAAACACCTGTCAGTATTGAAACATATCCTACGTTGGTGAAACCTGGAAAATGACTTTTTTCGTCGCAATATTCAGCGTTCTATATAATATGGTTCTTCTCTCTGTTTTTTTTTTCTATGAATTCCTTAGGAGGCATCAACCTCAGGTTGTCTCCCTCCTTTCTCAGTCCTTCGTTGTACTTCTTGAAGTCTGTTTCTTCCAATTTAATTTCTCTAACTTGCAGTATATCTGCTGTTAGACCTTTACCAGTCAGCGCAGCGTAACTGCCCGCTTGTACTGGTTTACTTTCCATAACAATATTATCTACAACTTCACCCCTAAATGAGGAAAAAAAACAAAAATAAATGGTTAATAGATGCCACCGCTGGATGTGCTTCCGAATTAATTAAAGGATTCTTCTTATAAAGCTGGCTTAATTGTTCTACAATTCCTTCTTACAAAATCCTACGTATATTTGCTGTAATATTAAGCTGACAAATTCCAGTTCACACAATCCATTCCGTATGTTCTTTATGCTTGTTTATTATCCTTAATTCCTTTTACATTTCATAAAACAAGTGGTTCTAATGAACACTTCTGTATATCATAAAAATTCCACATTTTACTCGGCTTCGTTTAAGAGATATATCTTTATTGCAGCGGGTGGTTTTCGAGTTTTGCAGATTCAAAAAAGAAATATTGTAGATTATATATTTCCCATCTGCCGATGAGGAGGGGGAGGAAGAGGAGGAGGAGGAGGAGGAGGAGGAGGAGGGAGGGAGGGAGGGGAGGAGGGGAGGAGGGGAGGAGGAGGAGGGAGTGGAGGAGGAGGGAGAGGAGGAGGAGGGAGAGGAGGAGGAGGGAGAGGAGGAGGAGGGAGAGGAGGAGGAGGGAGAGGAGGAGGAGGGAGAGGAGGAGGAGGGAGAGGAGGAGAAGGGAGAGGAGGAGAAGGGAGAGGAGGAGGGAGAGGAGGAGAAGGGAGAGGAGGAGAAGGGAGAGGAGGAGGGAGAGGAGGAGGGAGAGGAGGGAGAGGAGGAGCGAGAGGAGGAGCGAGAGGAGGAGCGAGAGGAGGAGCGAGAGGAGGAGGGAGACATCTGAAATTGGTACATTATTAGAGACCATGCAAGCAAAATTTACGAATGTTTCTGTCTATCTATCTATCTATCGATAGATAGATAGATAGATAGATAGATAGATAGATAGATAGATAGATAGATAGATAGATAGATATTAAGTAAAAGGAAATTTTGTATAATTATTTCTTTAGCGCTTTCATCTGGTTTCAGAGAATTTTCAAAATTCACAGTAATTTTATTGTCTTAGTTGAAAAGAATCAAGAGTTGAATGGGGAAGAGAATGTTCTTTTGTTATTTTGAATCTATGTGTGTGTGTATGTACATATGTGTATGTGTGTGTGTATGTACATATGTATATGTGTGTGTGTATATGTGTGTTGTGAATTTTTTAGAGGCTTGATTAGAATGAGAAAAAAAGGAAAAGGGAAAGAAATATAAAATAAATCACATAACTGGATTGTGACGAATTGGGAAATGTCTATAGCAAGGATAATATGCTTGGGAACTCACTGAATTTGAACAACTTATGGACTTTATTTTATATAGTTAATTCATGCAAGTACTGTACTTGACTAACTTCTGCGAAAAATGTGATTGGAATTACACATGATTTATGAGAGAGATAATCAAATGCAAGTGATTGAATACTGGTGTTTCTATTCAAGTATATCACATTTGTGTGAGATTAATCGACATTTGAGCAAGCGTATGTATGTATTTTAATTCCGATCTGGGTGTTTTAGATTTCTTTCTCAGATTCTAGTCGTCACTGCAACCATACTCGCTTAAGTATATTGTGAATAATTGTTTCAATCTTTGATCAATGCTCAAAACATTTTGTTGGTATGTAATATACACACATATATACATACATACATGCATAGATACATACATGCATAGATACATACATACATACAGATGTATGTGTGAATATATATATATATACATACATACAGATGTATGAGTGAATATATATATATATATATATATATATATATATATATATATATATGTGTGTGTACGATGTATGTATAAGAGTATATAAGATATATATACATGTGTGGATAAATGGATGGATGTATACGCAGGATGCGATGGGTAAATTGTCGCAAATCCTTATTTTTAGTTTAGTGCGCTTGTTCGTGTATGAGTGTGTGCGTGCGTGCGTGTGTGTGTGTGTGTGTGTGTGTGTGTGTGTGTGTGTGTGTGTGTGTGTGTTTATTTAACTGCATGAGTGTGCATTAGTACAAAGTTCCCAGCAACCTTATAAATTAAAATAGATTGAAACTTGTTTACATTCTTTTTAAATGCTCAAAGGCAATCTATGTAGCTTTTTCACATATATCTAATAACTAGGGCAGAAGGACATTGAAACCTAATATAATTTACTAACCTTTTTATGAGAAAACCAAATAATATAACAAACGCCAAATAAAAGCTATTTGCAGAACCAATTGCAACATTGATGAAATATAAATTCTACACCATCAACAGCCCCTAAAGTGACAATGTATTTGTTGCTACCATCGAATAAAAAGAACTCAACGTTACCGCCAGCATCATAACTTAGTCCCTCATAAACTGGAAATGATTTATACACACACAAGCCGAAACACACAAGAGAATGCTATACATCTCACGCTTCCACAGTTGATTTCTAAAACCCCTAAACCGAATCTGCACTCAACGAAGGTATCTTCTATACAGTAGCCAGGTTTCCTAAAACTAGTAACAACATTTCTATAAATCACATGCTATTGCTTTTGAAAATGAAATGCATTGAAACCTGTAGGTTGCGTTACTGCATGACTGAAGAAGTATGTCGTGGGTCGGTTGCAAGGCATTTAATGACACGTCTTCCCGATTAAGACTGATTTGAGGTTAAACAGCAACAACGTAAATGAATATGCAGGAGCCACATATTTAGTCATGACGCCCCAGTATTTCTTTCAACGTTCTACGTTTTTCCTATTGGCTAATTTTCCATTTTCTATGCTTTATTATATATATATATATATATATATATATATATATATATATATATATATATATATATATATATATATAATATATATATATATATATATAATTATATATACATGCATATATATATATATATATATATATATATATACATGCATTTATGTATATATATATATATATATATATATATATATATATATATATATGCTCTCGAGCGTATTAATATATATATCTATAGGTGTGCGCGCGCGTGTATAGATACATAGATGGAAAAATAGATAGATACGTTCGCATATGAATTTAGAAACTTTGAGAAATGTAAAGCTAATTATTTTTAACGGAGGAACCCATAACAAATAAGGTCATAAATAGCCAAGTTCGTGCCCTTAAAAGAATAATGCACCACATATATGCTTGTACTTATCTAACGGACTGTTGAACAGTTTCTTTTCACTAAATTCCACTCACAATATATTGATCAACTTGGGACTATATTAGAAAATTTTTACTAACTCCATAGGTGGAAAGCGAACTTATTAACCACATAACTATTTCTGTGCCTGTTATACAGGTAAATATTTTAGAAAATGAAATTAAAATAAAAACGAAAAATTTATTTTTCTATTTTCGTTTGATTCGTTTTAAAATTGTTAGCAGCCAATGATGAAGTAGCTATACTCACCTTTGGCCTTCTTCGAAGCATTCAAATCTCCCTAATTCGCAAATTATTGTCTTTAGAAACAGAAGATCCAAATAGATATTGTATTATTAAATACCTTATTCCTGGCAAGATGTTAGGTGTCGTGGGACAAAACAACACTACGATCTTTAACACTATAGTGTTTGCTTTGTCTGTCAAAAGTCTTCGGTTCCCTAGTTCATATGAGCTATCTTCGTTATCATAACACTACTTCAGTTCTTGTAAATAACATCGCTATTGAACTGCAAGCATCATTATTATCCTCCTACTGAAATCACCTTTCCAATAACAACTGTCTCCATTATCACATTGCAGGCAGCTCAATATAATGCAAGAAAGTTCAGCTCATCATTCGAAACACGTTATTTTCACTGCTGTTTGCTTTAAATTCATTGATATCAATGGCTTGGTAAATAGCAATTATTTTTTTTTCTTCCTTTTAATTTTTAATTTTCCCATCTCAGTGTTTTTTACAACTAAAAAACAAAAAGAATAATTTTCCAAAAGAAACATGATCTGTAACATTAATAGGCATTTACTTTTGTTACTTTCAGATATTATTGAGATGTTGCTTTTTAATCATTGAGATATTATAGGGATTTATTATTTTCATTATTTTTGCCACAACAAAATACTACAACTAGAAAAACGTTTTATATTTGAAAATAAAATGGATTTTTAGTTAAATTTAATGATTTTTGATAGAGGAAGAAGAATGGTGGAGGAGAAAACACCAACACGAAGGGAATCGAATTTTGGAGATGATAAAGAGGAAACAAATAGACAAAACATGGAATTACAATGAAGTATTATTGCATTAATGCAATTGATTTCCGTTGCAGCTCTTATTTCTGCGTTATTGATGTGTTTTTGTTTTTATTTTTAAATTTTAATACATATATTTTATGGTTCACTTTTACAGTAGGACGTCCAATCTAAGCAAAAAGTATGTAGGCTTCCATTAAAGGGAAGGAAAGGGTGGTATTAGTGGCGTGGTTTCTATCTCTCTCTCTGTAGAGGTGACATGTGAATTGAGAAATACAAATACTTGGCAATATCAGAATAAAAGAAAATAATTAAGCAATACATTCTATATAATGAGTTGACAGAGATATTGAAAATATATTAAACGGAGCAGATAGTAGTAGTAGTAGTAGTAGTAGTAGTAGTAGTAGTAGTAGTAGAAATAATAATAATAATAATAATAATAATAATAATAATAATAATAATAATAATAATAATAATAATAACAACAACAACAATAATTTTTTTTGTGGTACTCATTCTCTGTTGCATTATTCTTTAATACAAATTTCAATTTTTATCGCTTACAGCATTTTTCTTCCCTGCTTTATTTCTAAAAGTGCTTTTATCATTTGCTAATTTTTTATGTCTATTACCACGAGTATAGATGATTTATATTATCCAGTTTTAAATCATTTTCCGTTACAGTCAATCGTTTTTTATTCACCGGAGTCACGTTATTTTGAGCTATGTTGCCCCGAGTATTCAGCTTTTGAACGCTTATTAGAGAAGGTACCAAATAATAATCATTATACCATGCACATTTCGTGTGCATATTACCAAGATGGCAGCATTGAGCAGGTAAGTAGGTGGATGGATTCTGAGATCATTCAGGACTAGGGAAAAGGATGCTATGCTACTGCTATGGAGAACTTTCGTTCTCAGTCGTCTAGATTACTATTCCCAACTGTGGTCTCTGCAGGCCATCAAACTGTTGGCGAAACTTGATACAACCCAGTACTATTATAGAAAGAAAATTGATTCGATGCAACAGACGATAGAAGGCGTTCAAAGATATGCAGTGATATACATATGGAAGATCCTAGAAGGTCTAGCTCCCAACTTACTGATCACCGAACTGGACTTTGGAATTGAAATCTATTCTAACCACCGAACTGGACGGCATTGCATAGTACCAAAAGTCCCGTCTCCTTGATCTAGAATAAAAGCCCAGTTTCAAGTGTCCACAACTATTCAACATTCAGCAAAGCAACCTTAGAAATTTCCAAGAAGATGTGGAGGTCTTGAAAGTGTGTCTGAGCAAATTATTATCTCAGATACTAGATGAACACACTACCAGGTAGGAAACACAAAGAGCAGCTCCGTTGGTCTACCTACTTCCCCAAAAACAGTACAGAAAAGAATCCTGGTCACACTAAAAGATATTGCCCCAGCATGGCCTCAGTCTCCAGCTGCAACCAGCAACGGATGAAAGACAAAAGATAAAATACAGTTTACAAACACTTATAATTACACATAAACCAAAGTATTCATCTAAATACTGGCCGTAGTTTGATGATAGGTTCCATGAGACTCTGAGTAAAAGTTTCTGAAATATTTTCAGCTTCAATAAATTACTTCCAGTTTGATATTCGAATACTAATTTCTCCAACTTGCACGTGTTCGCATGTAATAAATATCTATGTATCTCTCTCCACCTATCTTTCGGTTTATCTGTCTATCTATCTATCTACTTATATATATATGTATATATATACTTATGTATATATGAGTGATCTGATCAATAAGTATCCAGACTGTTGCAATAGTAACGAAGCTAAAGCACGCAGAATAAAGCCGCTTGGTACAGGTTGACGTTAAACTCTACTGTCCATGCACACTATTCTGATTTCTAATTTATTTTATGTCATCATAGATTGTTTACTTATATATAATTTATCTAAACTTATAAAAATTATTAAATATAAATATACATACACGCATACACTCACACATCATTTTTATATCCATACACACACGCACACACACACACATATATAGGACCACTGATGAGGTCACAGAAGTGTGACGAAAGAACTCTGGCCGAAATAAGATTAAGATTAATGTAATATAAAGCTGAAGCAAATTAACACCAAATATACAGTGCGTGTGTTTTTATTGGCTAAACTGGCAATATGACCGTCCCCAAGTACAACAATATATATATATATATATATATATATATATATATATATATATATATATATATATATATATATATATATATACAGGTACATATATATATATATATATACACACAGGTACATATGTATATACATATACTCTTTACTCTTTTACTCTTTTACTTGTTTCAGTCATTTGACTGCGGCCATGCTGGAGCACCGCCTTTAGTCGAGCAAATCGACCCCAGGACTTATTCTTTGTAAGCCTAGTACTTATTCTATCGGTCTCTTTTGCCGAACCACTAGGTTACGGGGACGTAAACATACCAGCATCGGTTATCAAGCGATGTTCGGGGGACAAACACAGAGACACAAACACACACACATATATATACATAAAACATATATACGACAGTCTTCTTTCAGTTTCCATCTACCAAATCCACTCACAAGGCTTTGGTCGGCCCGAGGCTATAGTAGAAGACACTTGCCCAAAGTGCCACGCAGTGGGACTGAATCCGGAACCATGTGGTTGGTTATAGTACCATGCACTATAAGATTAAGCAATTTCACTACGAAAAGCGAAAACACGATGTTACGTGAAATAATCCAATGAAATCAATCATTCATTAATATTCAAAAATAACAGAATACATAGCATGAATCTGAGATTATCGAGATATAATAGGTTAAGTAAAGATAATGTCTTATAGCGTATATCTCATTTGTCATGTTATATGTCTGTCTGTAAGTTCTTTGTGGGATTTTTCTAATATTCCGATCTTTTACTTCTTTTCTCTCATTCAGTTATTGTGAGAGAGCATCTATTGAGTCGACGTTTACATCTTCACACACACTGTATTGGTATTCAGTCTGTGTAAGCATTCTTCCCTTTCATGGGACTGTCACATTAAGTTGACAACATACTATCACTTTATTGTGCTGCTACTGCATAAATCTCTCTGAGAAATTTAGAAATGTATTACATCCGTCCTGGTTTTCAAATGTTAATGTTTAGAAGCTACTGTATGAACTAATCTAGATTGGCTCGACTGCAAATCTCATTTTAAAATTTCATCAGATTGCCTAAATCAGTAAGTGCAATAGTTGGTGTAATTGCCTACATTAGTGCTCCAGTGCTGGAGCAAATTATAGCAACATATTCGTCTTATTTAACGCAACTCCTATAAAGTTTGCGAGTGAAAGAAATTACATTCTTAATGCATCTCGTGTTCTGGTCTCATGGAAAACCTCAGCTACCTAGTCACAACAAAGTAACGCAAACCAAGCTGAAATCTTGGGGAAATTTATAACTGGCGGAGACAATATGCTTTACAGCAAATTTTCTTTATATTTTTTTCAGCACAGGCTTCAGACTGATAGCATTACAATTAGCAGACATTACGCTAGAAGTTCAGATGTTTCTCAAAGCAGTCAAGTGGTTAATAAAGAAACTGCTACTAGCAGGTTGAAAAGAAGCATTGCTTACTTAAATCGATAGAATAGAGCTAAATTTCTAACTGAGGATTGAAAAAAAGAAGACTGTCAAAGAGATCAATTTGATGTGGATCGCAGAAGTTTTAGTCTGTTCGTTCGTAAACAGGTATTTTGTGTTCCTGAAAACTTTTTGAACAACCAGTTTGAACTTGCTATATCTGACGTGTTCACACCTTGATTGTCTTTTGCAAGCTAATGACAACTAATGAGAACCTTGATCATTTTCATAATGGTATATGTCCTAATGTACTGGCAGAACAGGATGAAGTAATAAAACGAATATCAGACTACTCACAAAATTATGTACAGATTTTCCACATATTAAAAATGAATAAAATTTATCAAAGATGTTCAGCAGAATTCTATGCATGTGATAATATTCTGATTGGCAAGAAAGGAAATTACCAGTGTTAAACAATGTTTACTCATTGTATACCTCTTTGTCTTGGCGAAATAATAACTAACGCAGAGAATGGTTCAAATGCTTTTGAAACAAAATTCAATTAATCAGAACAATATAAAAGATAAATATCTGCGAAGATACGCAAGAGAACTTTGAGAATTAAGAATTTAGCACATTTATTTATATGAATAGTGACATTGATCTAACGTAGAAATTATTAACAATTGGCAGGTGTTCTACTTGTCTTGGTTGCTGTTTCTGCTTAATCTCGGGCCAGACTGGCACATACATTCCACAAAACAGCTAGTTTATGTACGAATACTATTGAAATCACGTCTGATTAATATTTCTAAATATTCTCCACCTGGAATATACAAATTCTGTATTTGTTCAAATATTTACTTCGTTACTGAAATATGATACAAGACAAATTTTAGCCATTAACGTCTTTGACATGAAAATTGTTTAAACTTTATCCATGCTTTAATTTTTCAAAAAATATTAATCGAATAACTCTTCGGTGCAAGAAAAATGAACGTAAATTTTCAAACAATGATAAATACGTAGTAGCATGCTAGATTTCTTCGAAAATGTGATAAACAGATAGTAGAGCAATCAGATTTTCATACTTTATACCTTAAAATTATATATAATCTTCAAATTGATTAAGATGAGAATTTGTTTAAAAACTTAATCTTTAGTAAAATTGGAGGATTTTGTATAAGTTTGTAAGTTATAGAAAGATTCACAAGATAACCTTGAGGTCCCCTGCTAAGGTTAATGTCCTGTCCCCCACCGAACAGGTGCTGACAGCAACGAGAATTAATGACCGGTGGAACGCATCCCTTCCAGAGAAAAGCATATGAATGCACAAAAAATTGAAGTATTCCTGTGTTACATACATTTTTTTTTTAATGATATTGAAAAGAGTAATGACAAAGCAATTAAGGGCCTATCTAAGGGATCCTTTCACGGGTGTTATAGCGGAAAAGTATACATCTATCTGGAAATAAGTAATCTATTTATTGACTAACAAAATGGTGTAGAAGATGAAAAATAATAGAAAACGATCAACTACTTTTTGGAATGATTGTAATGAGAAAATGTAAGAGGTGTCGAGTAAGACTAAATATAGTGTAAATAGATTAACGTGAAGGTTTTGGCTTGATATATCATTCTTGGATTTAAACAAAAGACACCAAGTATGTGTGGAATAGCAGATAATATTCTCAGCTTACTCTGAGAGACGAAGAAACAGTGGAAAACAGAATTAAAAGCAAGGAATTAAGTTGAGATAATATTAAATCTTGGAGGTGGCTACTAAACCATTCTCGTTAAAATTGTTTCTAAATCAGAAACCATTCTGCCACACAGGAACACAAACACGCAATCTTATATGTATATGTGTGTGTGTATATATATAGAGAGAGAGAGTGAAAGGGGGAGAGAGAAATACACATATACATATACATATACATACAAGGTGCTCGGGTAAAATTTGACGATTTATATTGTCTCCATATATACACATATATATATATATATATATATATATATATATATATATATATAATCAATCTAATGGTTGCACATATAGATAGGCATATAGCTATGCTCTTTTCAGTTCATATATTGTCTGGCCGATCTTTGCTTTTATGTTATAAACTTACCAATCACTTATCCCCGGAAATTTATAGAACTTCCTGTAAGTACTTTGATCACTGCTTTCCTTGCGCCTACACTTTTCTATCTTGTATTGCATTACAGTAACATCGGATTAGTCGGTAGCCATGTACATACACTCGGTAAATACGCATCTAATGTCACACATAAGTATATACATGCATGCATCAGCATGTGTGTGTGTGTTAGTAGTTTCGTCAACGTATTTATATATTAACTTTATGTTTCTTATTTATTTTCTGTTTCCCAGTTTAATGATAATTTTTTTTTTTAAGTTTCTTACTCTCACTTTTAGCATGACAATAGCATATTACAAAGAAGTGTATTCTCTTTCTACAGTGAGCAACTGCTTTACTTTCATATCTTTACTGTATATCACAGGCTTCTCTCTCTGATTTTCCCCTTACACCCATTTCCTCTTTTCGTGGTTTGCGACCAATCATTTGCATCTTATATTTTTGCCGTCTTTTTTTACCTTTTAGTCGAGCAGTATTCTTTCTAGATTCATTTAATGAATTCTCTGGACCACTACTCCGCATAACACTCTTAATCATAAACATGCTATCATATTAGTTTTCTTTCTTTCTCGTTCCTTCCTTCTTCTCTTTCTCTCTCTCTCTCTCTCTTCTTCTCACCACTCCACCCCATCTACCTCTCTTCTCTTCTGTATAGCTTCATTACTATCTGATGTCTTCGATTGTTATCAACGGAATTAAAATACTTGCTCTTTCTTCCTCTCACTTTATAGGCTTTAACCACTTCCGTATTTTCCATCTCATCAAAATACTGTTGCCAACATACTTTTCTTCTTCTGTGCTTCATAGCTTTTTGCCCTTCTTTTATCGTGATTTTCCCTTTTTTCCAATTCATTTTTTTTTCTATGCTATATATTATTTCCCATTTTAACTTCTTCTATGTTTACTCTTTATTTTTATGCTCATCATTTTTTTATTTATTTCAACTTTCTCTGGCATTTTTTTCCAATTCGCATCTCCTTAAAATATTTTATTCATCGAATTGTCATTTTTTTATTGTTTTCTCCGTCAAATAATCTTCTTTCCGTAAGATGAGTATTATTTTTTTCCACGATTTCTTTTCCCCTTTTTTTTCTTTTCCTCTCTTAGCGTATACATTTTTTCATCATTATGTATCTCCATCTGTCATTATATACTCCACTATTTTTCATTATACCTTTCAACACTCTCCTTTGTGTTATATATATGTGCACGTGTGTGTGTGTATGTGTGTGTGTGAGCATGTGTATGTGTTTGTGTGTACGTATATATATCTTTTCTTTTACCCATGTTTCTATTTTTCCAGAGGTTTTTTACTCCGTTATTATTTGCTGTTTTCTCCTTTCAATTACTTATTTACATAAACAGACGCACACGAACACATACACACTAATAAGCGCAAGCAGACTCTCTCTTTTTCTATTATCTCCTTCGTCCTCTCTGCCACTCTCTTTCTTTCTTCCCCCCTCTCTCTCTCTCTCTCTCTCTCTCTCTCTCTCTCTCTCTCCCAAATTTTGTATGGACGTCAGCTTTATACTCTAAAGTTTTAATCTTAAATTTTCAATTCTATTTTCAATTGTGCATTCACTAATATTTTAGCCACTGTTATTTTACACAATAAAATTCGCACAAATACAAACTGATACACATATTCGGTATCTCCATCCAGCTTTATATCATTCATTGTCAGAAATTATCTTTATGCTTCCCTTTTTATTTCCTCGTCATTTTTTTCTTCATATAGACTCGTAATTCTCATGCAGTGCTTGTGAATTCTGTCTGTCCATCAATTCTCTTTATACTCTTTATCTCTTTTTCTCTTATCTTTTTGACTACATTTAACTTAGTCAAAATATTCCTAAATTTTACAAAACCTTCTTTTCCTTCCTTCTTTATTCCTGTTCTAATGTGCCAATTTATCGATTTTATGTCTTTCCTTCAGGAAAATTATTTTAAAATACATTATATCACACTTCTATCTCCTCATTTTTCAAGTTTGACATTTTATTTTTCAGTCAATGTATGTTCGTTTTCATTTACATCATTTTCCTTCGTATTTTGTTCATATTTCCTCGAATTTATATCATTTTTTATACTTTCCCATGTTTTTTATTTGCAATTTGAATCTCACATGTATACTCTTTATACAATTCTTTTTTTCAGCCATTTTGGCATATTTCTCATATTTTCTACCTATTCCTATTTTCCCCCATTTTATTTTCTTAGCTTTGTTTCTTTTTTTTTCATTCACTGCCTGGAAGTTGATTTTTCAATGCATAACGATCGATCACTACACACACATACACTCACACACGCACTCACAAATACATTACAAGAGATTCCATACCCATCCATACCCAGACTAATATGCACATACGCAGACACACATATACAAACATACGTACGTGTATATATACATACATACATATATATATATATATATATATATATATATATATATATATATATATAGAGAGAGAGAGAGAGAGAGAGAGAGAGAGAGAGAGAGAGAGAGAGAGAGAGAGAGAAAGAGAGAGAGATCGCTTCAAAGAGGACATGCACGTTGACCGCAACAACAAATAAGACTAAAATAGAACTAGGAAAGTTACATGGTTCGCCGCACCTTTCTTATTGAATGTTAGTAATGTAGGTACACAGTCCTTAGCCCTGACAGGTAAGCACTTCCCTGATAGTCTCAAAGATATCAGAAAACTCTAATATGAAAATATCATTTCACGTAAGCGAATCAAGATACACATTTCAGGCTGTAACATCGGGAATCCAGCCAGATAAACTAGGCGTGCATAGCTCGCTCAGGTTTCTACGAAGCTGGAGTTCTCTCTGTTCCGCCAAATGGGAAAACGGAAATAAAAAGATATGTTCAACTGTAGAAAACTGATTTCAAACACAGATATGACAGCCACCAGTATTCTTTCAGGCACATAGAAGAAAAACACAATGCTAGCAAGCATATATAGAACATGAAATACAGCAGTATACCACACGTCATTAATTAGAGCACCGTAACTAGATCTAGGCCATGCATTAGCAGGTTAAAAAGGTAGGCTCTGTGTAGCTGAAAGAACGCACATCAGTACTATATTAAAGAAATAGAGTGATCTTCTACACTTCAGATCACAAAGGATTGCAAAATGTATGCATATTGAAAAGTTTCTATTGTTGAGCTGAACGATGCCTCCCACCTCTCTGGGTTAGACAAACATTTTAACGCACTTTAGACTTTCTCCCAATCGACTTCTCCAAAGAGGTATAGCGGTGATAGTTGTGCGCAATCAACATTAAAAATATTGTTCACAAGCATTACAACTGACAGAATAACCTGAATGCTAAGGAGTTATGGGATTATTCCAATACCGAAATTATCGCTCTGTCCCTTAAAACTTTACTTAGTATTTTCTGTTCATCGACATTTCATTCGAGACTAAACGATTGCTGAATTGTGCACGTTACGCTATAAAAGCCTGTTAAATTACTGCGTTACCGGAGCATCAAACATGAAGTGGCTCACCTATAAACTTACATTCGTTAAATAGTATTTAAATTTCGCTGGATGGAGAATATTGAAAATTCTACTTTCACAATTTCATATCCTTCAATTTTTCTCATATGTTGTTACCTATATTTTTATTTGTGCTATTCTGATTGGTTATTGTTGGGTAATATTCTGTTGATATTGTAACGCCGGATCATATTGTCTTACTCTTTTACTCTTTTACTTGTTTCAGTCTTTTGACTGTGGCCATGCTGGAGCACCGCCTTTTAGTCGAGCAAATCGACCCCAGGACTTATTCTTTAGAAGCCTAGTACTTATTCTATCAATCTCTTTTGCCGAACCGCTATGTTACGGGGACGTAAACACACTAGCATCGGTTGTCAAGCGATGTTGGTGGGACAAACACACACATACAAACATACACACACACATACATATATATATATACATATATACGACGGGCTTCTTTCAGTTTCCGTCTACCAAATCCACTCACAAGGCTTTGGTCGGCCCGAGGCTATAGTAGAAGACACTTGCCCAAGATGCCGCGCAGTGGGACTGAACCCGGGACCATGTGGTTGGTAAGCTAGCTACTTACCACACAGCCACTCCTGTCTTTTTTACTTTGTTTTGCGCACGTTAAATTTATTTTAATCTTTTACATTCTCAATACTTTTATTTTTTTGTTTATGTTTATTTCTTTTCGTCGTCACTCTTGATTTCCGCTATTTTGTGGTTTTAAAAATGTATATAAGGAAGCTGATCCGTTGGAGCACAGCACTGAGGGTTATTTTGTGGGTTTTCTGGGTTATTTTCTCTCCTAATTTAATAAAAGCACATTGTTGTAGTTTGGTTTTTGGACAGAGCGTAGCAGTAAAATATGCATATAGAATTCCTCTCATATCCATATAAAGCTTTCCAATTTAATTAACGAGACTTGAGAAGTAAATTTTGACACTTAATTTAGTTTGTCATTATCTTTTATGTGTATCGGTGCATAGGTTCATAACAATGTCGATTATTGTGCGTTTCAATTTTTTTTATATTTATGCATCAATACTAGATGTATATAATTTCTTTAACCAGAATGGACTCGAATAGAAATTTTATGAAAGAAAAATCAATCATCCTTTGTGTACAGACGACTTCAGTTTATTCACTTCAGATGATAAACAAGCAGAAATAATGCTACAGACTGTATTAGGATGTAATTAGAGGACTTGTCATGCGGTTCGGATAAGGAAAATGCGCCGATACATCGTTGAAGGAATGGAAATCAATTACGAACACTAATAGCATGCTAGTTAAGTAACTGAGACAAAAGAATTAAACGAAACAGAAACTTAAGAATACTTAGGAATCAATGAGCAAGTCGGAGTGCAATATATATGTAGATGAAAGAAAAGTGTGGAAATAAATATATATGCATCACATTAATACTTGAAACGGTGCTTTGAAACGACAAAAGGAGATGAGGTAGCAGAAATCAATATTCGAGCCATCCCAGTAATATGTAAGACATAGAAATACACACACACACACACACACACACACACACACACACACACACAACCGTGTATGTATGTTCGTGTGTGATATTACCAATTGGATGCTGAATTAATATAGTAATTATACTAAGAATGAAAGATTGTATTTACCACGAATTCTGAAAGTCTCAAAGCTCACGGAGCTGATGGAACCGTGAAGCTGTCAAGTGGTATCCAAAGAATGGAAAGAGACTGGTCGGAAAACTTCCAAGACGATGGTAAGATGACATTATCAAACAATACGGTTTGGGTCTATATGGAAGCGAAATATTGACAGGCGAGGTTTATAGGATCTGGCATTAGTGTCCTCACAGCCTAACTCCCAACAGCCAGAACAAACACATCCGGGCATTTTGTAAAATGTTCTAACAATTGCGCAAGTCTATTCTGCTGGACTGGTACTTTATTTTATTGTGTTAAGAAGGGCAAAACGCAAAGTTAACCTCTATGGGATATCACCATAGATCCTAAATTTGCCATACCAACTATCGTATTGCCAATTCTCCGACGATTCAAGAGATTATAATTTATCTTAATGGAAATGTTAATATTGTACAAATGTAAATTTCTCGAAACCAGGGCGCGGGAAATGAAAAGAGAATCAATTCATGTGATAATAGGTACCTTACGAATGATGAGAAAAAGTTGCTAACACATGTATGACCAAAATCCAAAAGACTGACATATATACAGAAAATAGTACTAGTAGCACTACTAGAATTTGCTTGCGTGTTACGTAATTCCAATATGAAGAAAGCACCTCCTCCTACTAAACAAAGTACATATTGCACGAAATTGAAGTACACATTACGGCTCTGATTTGCGCAAATCATGCAATGAAACAAGTAAAGCATGCATAGAAATAAAATTAGTGAAGAAAACTTCTTTAAATATAATGATTTTATTCATTTTTCAATCTTCCCATATTCAAATTCATATTCTTCAGACGTCACAATAACAAATTCTATTGGTTTTTATATTTTGCTCTCACTTCCCTAGGAAAAATTATTTACACACGCTCGCGCATAAGCACATGCGTTTGTAAGATCGTATTTTCATTTGAACACGTACCAGTGTATCAGAGTTTCTTTATATAAACGAATATTTTCGTTGTTATGTATGCTTATAATTTAAATTCTGCCTTCGTTCAAACAAATAAGTTTATTATTGCATTTTGCCTTATTTTATTTTATTCCCTTTTTAAAAATGAAATACACTGAACGAAACACAGACCTAACGCTATTCCATCAATGGTAGTTGGCATCCGCTACATAGGAGCATGATGTTCAAGGACCAACATTTCTTTTTATTCGTTTCTTATAAAATTTTATAATATTTCATATTTGTAATTGGTGTTTTGAAAGTCATCGGTATTTTGTGGAAGTCGTTGAATCTACCATCAATATTATTTTACTTGTTATTAATCTTTATTTTGTTTATGGTAAAATCGCTATCATGCGTTTGATTTTGAAAGTATTTTCTACAAGATTTACTATAGTGATGATTTCTTGTTTCTTTATTTTTCTTTTCTTTGAAGGGGAGGCAGTTCGTGCTGCAACTGACGAAGCTTTCATTAATTTATCACCAACAACAGCATTATTAAATTCATCTTCTATTGTAAAGGTATTTTTTTCATTCATGATAATATTGTTAATGTTTTCATACTTCGTTTCGCCTTTTCTTTATTACAGTTAATATTACTTGTGTTGCATGCTAAAGATTATATTTCGAGTGAAATTATTGTTACTTTAACTCTTAGTGTACACAAAATATATTGCTAGATTGAACATTGCAGATCAATGAAATGTATGCAAGTATTTGTACAACACATTTGTGTTTATATTTACACAAGAACATGCATATCTGTGTATGCATTATCGCATGCTCACAAACATAAATTCACACGTTTGCACACGTGTGCATGCACACACGGGTTTATGATTTACTTTCGAAGCTTTTCGGTTGGAGATGGGGAAAAATAACATATGCCCATAATACAATATCAAGAAAAATAAACTTAACAAAAGGACAATAATTGGGAATTCAGATATCAATAATATGTTATTGATGAAAATTATTCTAGTTAGTATTGAAACGAGGCAGAAAGCCTTCTTAAACTAGAACTGATTATCAAAGGAAATTGTTGAGTCAAAGGAATTGACCAATTCAAATGTAAAGAAAATGCTTGTGTCCAAGTTACAAAAAATTATTAGATTTGGCAAAATATTCAAAAACCTGGTTAGGTTCATGTGCTAGAAGAGATGAAAGCGAATGTTTTGTGTAGAGGCGAAATACAATCATAATTATAGTAAAACTTGTTTAAATGAGATTGAACAACAAAAGATGAAAAAATGAAAGTGACAGAAACGGCAGGTAAAGCAGCGATGTCTAAGAATGAGAAAGATTTATAATATAAATAATTATTTATACATATACAGGAACAACAACAACCAAACGTTACTATTTGCCTGCAAATATTAGTAGAAAGCAAATAGTTAAACAGAATTAAGATAAAGAATAGTCGTTATATATTCGCACACTTGCCTCTGGGAAATTCTACGAAATAAATGACAATGCACTTGATATCATCAATGATTTCGACTGTGTCTAGCATGAGAATCTTCTAGTTCGCCGATGGGCTTCATTCGTTTCTTCTATCTTGTATTTGAAATTTCCTGTTTGAATGCTATATTTCAAAGTGTGTTGACAAGTTTGTCTCTAAATTATGAGGAGATAAGAAATTCATTTGTCTTTCATACTCCTCCTTCTCCATATTAACGAGTTGTTTATCGTCACTCTTACAACTCTTTCTTTCAATATAAATTGTGCTATCTCTCATTTCGTTGTAACCTTCCGGACAAATGTGCCATCAAAATGGAACCTTACGACAGACCTGAACTACTCCCAAGAACAAAGACCTTGAGAGCGTCCTTGATTGAGGACGTGAGGATTTTGTCTTTTTCAACGGTATAAAGCTACAATTAATAATCTTTTCAAGGAAACAGCGTTTCTTCTCTCTCTCTCTCTCTCTCTCTCTCTCTCTCTCTCTCTCTCTCTCTCTCTCTGCATTAATTTCATTGCCAGCACCCATATCAACATCCATATCACATTCCCCTCCGCACACAGATATTATTGTCAGTATCCATATCAGCAGTAGCTCTCCTTTGATGTTTACAGCTTTACTTACAGTTTACGATGCTACTCTACTGTCCCCACGAGCTCAGCTTTGAGACACTGGGCTATTTAACCCTTACGCATGGAACCTGGTTCATGTGACATCAGGGCGTGTCAACACATCAGTAGTCGTGTGTGACATATGACTACAGGCCAGCTCTTCTCCGATTAATGAATGCCTTGGTCCCGGAACCATCTGATATTTAACCAATAAATGTGGCTCCTGGTATGGACTACTACTACTACTACTACTACTACCGGACAAAGAGGAATTATGAGTAAAGGTGATGAAGAGGTGACTCCATACACTACAAACGCTCGAAGGAGCCTTGCCACTGAATGCAGTTTAATGTCATACTCACACCAAAGTCAGGTTATCTTAATGATTGACAAAGGCAAAGCCTCAGCAACGCTCCACTGCATCTGAAGCGCAAACCGTTACGCATTTCATACTGTTTATTTTTCTTTCTTCCTTTCTATTTCTCTGTAACTTTCTCTCTCTTTCACTCTTTCTCTCTCTCTCTCTCTCTCTCTCTGATTTCTTTATTGTTAATATAATGACTTATTTTACTAGCTAATTAAATATCACTTCTACTTAGACCCTCCTGACACATTATCAATAATGTAGTAGTAAGGCCCTACTAATTTTGGCACAAAGCCAGAAATTCCGGAGGATGAAAAGTAAAGTGGACCACGGAGGAATTTAGGAACGGATGAAATGATGCGTTGAACATTTTTCCCGGCGTACTAACGATTCTTCCAGCTCGCCGTCCTATTTGAAACCAATATTAATTATAGACCAACCATTTAAAAATTTGGTTGCATTAAATAGTATTTTCTTGCCACATTTATGTGTAACAATTTGATAACACTATCACCGATTTTATAACATCTTCTGCTATATGTCGTACTTAAATGCAAGATTTCCATTTATTTTATCAAAATTCAATGTCCAACCATCAATACCTACTAATTTAATGTCTACAGTCTCTAATTTAGCAAAAAAAGCGTATTTCTTGTTTTAATATATTATAATCATGAATAAAGAGTATTATCAAACCTTTCAAATAGACAACAGCCACTTATTGATTATGTCTGGTTCAAGTTAAAATCGTACAGAATACAAATAAAAGTTAGCATTAGATTGTTTTGTTTATATATATATGTATATATATATATATATATATATATATATATATATATATATATATATATATATATATATATATATATATATATATATATATATATATATATACATATATATGTATATATATATATATGTATATATGTATAAATATATATATATATATATATATATATATATATATATATATATATATATATATATATATATATATATATATATATATGTATATATGTATATATATATATATATATATATATATATATATATATATATATATATATATATATATATATATACATGTATACATATGTATACACCCACATGCATAAGTTGAGGCAGTGAAGATTCTATCATGGCAGACCCCTCTATGAAACTTATAACGCCCATTGTTACGTCCTTCACGTTTTGGTTGCTGCACATAGATGCTTTAGCATCAGCAGGATGCAATAGATACCAATGTGCATGTTCTATGCTGATATTCTCTACCTGACTAATAAACTGTCACTCGGTCGGTTATGTCGACGATTCTCCCAGTTGGTCTGATCAACGGAACAGTTTAACGTACAGGTAGATGAACACTACCCAGTCGTGCGTACCCTTAATGTAGTTCTCAGGGCGATTCAGTGTGAATATTTTGAATAGGTACTATTCAATTATAGCAGCTGAGGGGGCTGGAGCAACGAGAAACGATGTGTCTTGCTCAAGGACACAACGCACCACCAAGAATCGAGCTCATGATATTACGTTTGTGAACAGAATACTCTAACCACTTAGCCATGCGCCTTTAAATCTCACTAACATAACAGGAACACAAGAAAAGTTTTGAAATTCTACGCTAAGATCCACGCAGTGGCTGGATAAACCGTGAGGACAGCACTTCCCTATGCACTCTCAATATCATTTTCAAGTGAAACTTGAAGGAAAGCCTTATCAAAAGGAATGTATCTGTCCTCATGCCTTTCAGCCTTGTCCACCAAGCAATCTCTTTCGCCCACACCCACCTAATAATAATAATAATAATAATTCTTTCAAATGTTGGTATAAGGCTAGCAATTTAAGGAGCGGCGAATCGTCGCTTATGTTGACTCAGTACTAGACTGGTACTTCATTTTATAGACTCCGAATGGATGAAAGACATGCATTTACTAAATTTTATTGTTGTTATATTCCCCATAAACCGAACAATGACATATTAAATCAGAAAATAAAAAAGTGATAAACCCAAAAGATAAAAATATAATGACATTCAATAAGATATATATTTTTCTTATCTCTTATAACCTGTTAAAAATACTTTATTAGTGTCTCACTAGAAGTAAAAAGACATTTTTCCCATAGACATTCTTCTATAATGTTCACCTACGTGAAAATAAAGCGTATACAAATTAAGGTAATAAATAAGTTTTCGTTGTCAGGAAATCAGAACAAATTCTCTCTTAACTACATTGGTAGTGGTTGAAAACTATCTTTCACGCCGAAATACTAATGTAAATTGTATTAGTTGTTATATAAATGTATCTAACAATATAGGTGAGACACAGAAGTTTCTTCCATACAATTATTCAATGTTGCATTGTCTAATTATATAATAAAACAAAATAAGAATCCATTGAAATTTCTAAAAATGTCTGTTTTAATACAAGCTATAAATATTTTATAAGTATCAATTTTCTTCGAATACTGTAAAAGAAAAATATTGAATACAGACATAAACGTTCAGATACACACATCTACATATATATATATATATATATATATATATATATATATATATATATATATATATACACATATATATGTGTGGGGGGGTATGTGTGGGGGGGTATGTGTGGGGGGGGGGGGGTATGTGTGGGGGGGGGGTATGTGTGTGTGCGTGTGTGTGTTTGTGTGTCTGTGTGTATATATATAAATACACACATATATATATATACATACATACACACACATAACTCAATCCCCCACAGATGTATTATGTATGTAATGATAGCCAGCCTGACCGGAAAGGTTGCAACAGAGTGGGCTTCCCAGAGAATAGACATCTCACAGAGTTTGACTTTCATTAAGCCACCAAGAGCCAGTTAGTTGTATTAAGCTGTGTTCTTTGATACAAGTCTATGACTTAGCGCACAGCTAAGTCTTGCTTGTCACAAGATTGAAAGTAATACTAGACAAGTTATACTATTTGTTATATTGTTTCAATACACTTATTAAAAACCATTTGATCGTGGTATGAATTAAATCATATTTTTCTTTGCAAATACATACACAGTAAAAGAGAAAGAGTAAAAGAGAGACACACACACACATGTATATATATATATATATATATATATATATATATATATATATATATATATATATATATATATATATATATATATGCATGCGTACAAATCTGTAGTGCGTTTGTGGTGTGAGTATGGTTATATATGTACATCGATGAATATGAGTTTGGCTGTGAAGGTGTGCATGATAACATGAATATTTGAGGATTGAACGTGAACGTATCTTTGCATTGGATACATGAGTCTGAGAAATAACGGTATAGAGTTACACTGAACATGTAGAGATGTACAGAGTAGAAAGGCGTACAACAGAGGAGTCATTGCGAGTCTAGATACTTCCCGGAAGTTCAGTGAATTCATCATTCAAGAGACGTCCAGAATGTTCGATGTATAGGAAATTTCGGAGTCAGAATTTTGAATGGTAAATGAGATTTGTAGTTGTGAAAGGGACTCAATCGGTTTTATGGAAAGAGTGACGGTTGTATATTGTGGGTAGAATAGTGTTGAAGAAGAAAGGACAGATGTTGCACCGATCCGAGTCAAAAGAGAATATATATATATATATATATATGTGTGTATTATACTGTTATGCAATATTATTTGATATATGTGCAATATTATTTGATATACGTGCAATATTTAATATATATGTGTTTATATAAAACATATGTGTGTGAGTGTGCGCGCGTGTGTGCATTTGCTTATGAATTTGTGCATCATTGTGTCATTAATAATTGCAAAATTATCTTTAGAAGAAAATAATGTTAATGTATGTTAATAGGCAAAACAATGTGATTTCAATAACAACAAAAAAGCCGTCTTCATTTCTGCAACAAAGCATATTACGTAAATGTAATGGACAACTGTCTCAAGTGGATGAGGTAGATATTCGTCAAATTGCTTACAATATTATTTTCTTGTTTTATAGTTCAATGTATATAAATTGTACATTTAATGAATGGTCTGAATGTTACAAACACAAAGTTGCATATAGAAAGACTATAAGCATAATATTTGCGCACAATTCCTTGTTTATGTATATATTGATGTTCAAAATGAATTTGTAGAAAAAGACGCAGATAAAATGTAAATTCAACTAAACAAAGATATAAAAATATCGATAACTAACCTGCTTCCATATAAGGATAAGCGCTGAAAATCCCGTAATATCCACTGAGGGAAGACATCAAAGCCGCTAACAGTAAAGTATCCTTATACAGAAATTTTGTCAAATATATCTGGTTTGTTTTGATCGACTTTAATCTAGCTTGGTTCGTTTGATGTTGGTATTGCTTTACTTTGCACTGATATTGAACTTCTTTGTGGTGATTTGTGTTTCGTTTTCTTTTCACTTGATATTCCTTTGTTGTTACCTGATAATAAGAGAAGGAAAAGAATTCCAATTTATAGTAGAACAATAGAGAGAATACATTTAACTCCTATGCAGATATATAGCATTGTTAACAATTTTTGTCCAGCAGTTGTGTGTATATATGTATGTATATATCCTGTATATATATATATATATATATATATATATATATGGGTACAGGACGTCACAAAACGTAAACAACATGAAATACGTACGCAACTTTAGTTTCGTATTTCATGTTGTTTACGCTTTGTGACGTCTTCTACCCATATATGCATATCTATATACATATGCGTGTGTGTGTGTGTGAACATATATTTATGCATATATGCATATATATATATATATATTTATATAATAATTTGGTTGAACGCCACGCATCCATTTCCAAGTATATATATATATACATATATATATATATATATATATATATATATATATATATATATATATATATATATAACATGCATTGGCGCACATGAGTGCATATGAGTGCATGTATATATGTATGCATGTATGTATGTTAATAGATGCTGAACACTATTAAACGACATGAGAACTATCACTCAAAAAATTATTTGCTACCCAACTGTGGAATTTGTCTTAAATTATCCAAAGATTCAGAATTCCATTTTCAATAAAGACAATCTTTCAAATCAATTAATCTTAACTTTTCGCCAAGAAAACTAATTCTTGTAATAACTTGTTTAGTATGTAGCGAGAATTTTATAGAACAAACGGATTCAGAAAATAAATAATGCTGCCTGAAGCATAAATTTTATTTCCCAGCTACAAACAGTTATCTCTCAGTGAACATATAGAAGCATATACAGACATGTATTGAGAATTATCAACTGAATCTAAAATGACACAATTATTTGCAATATCGCAAACCATTCGGTAATTGGACAATCTTAAGAAATGCCAAATAATTATCTGGGATGATCTCTGAATGGCATCCAGAGATCTTTTGAGGACCTGTGTAGCATGTTGCAGAGCCTGTACCACTTTTAACACTCACTAGTAACTGTGCCAAAAGAAGTGTTTGGTTGAAAAGTAACAGATGGCAGCTGTTGCAAGCACTTCTAGGAAATAGACATAACTACAAATCAATACACACCCGTTCACTACTGTGCATAAATTTAGAATCTCAATACATATCGACACACATATTTCATTTCTGAATAAAGGATCTCCAATGACGCTGATGCATAATTCAGATCTGCTGTGTTGAGAAATAGCACAAGACTAATGGTTAAACAGTTTATACCACATGTCATTGACTCTATTATTTGTACAGAGTACACCAAATGATAGAATGTCATTATAGCCAAAATTTCGCTTATACTTCAGTCTCAAGAATATCTGAGTTTTACCTTATCAATCAAAAGATCCACCCACCCACCAAAGTTAATTTTGAGAGTTACTCCTAAATTTTGAAAAATACTACTTTGCTACTGGCCAGTTATATGTAATATGTTGAAGGGCTGAAAGTGTCAATAATTTCATTATATATATGCTCATATTGGTAAAACGCAAAACATATATCCTGACAATATTCAGAATACATTCTATGACAATATATTCCATGACATAATATTCCATGACAATCTTCAGAACTGCCTAGAATGTGATGGGTGCAAATCTTATGTCATATAAATTTAGGTTGATCTCAGTCATTGATACTATTTATTTATTACTGCATTATCCAGCTTCCTTGATTTATAAACATAACTATATTTTCATGGGTGGTTTTCACCGGAGACACCAATTTGTCCTCATTTCTCAGTGTTCGAAGTATTATGGAAGTTCAAGGATAGGATACAATATCATGTATTACGCAAAATATATCTTTTTCAAATGAAATTAAATTATTTAATTCTGTGTTCACTGAGAGATAACTGTTTTTATTTTAATATGCTTGAATTAGATATGTAAGTCAATCTATAATTAATATAAAAATATGTTAGTAATCTTTATGGCTTATCTGTGACAGTGCTTCAGATACACGACTAATATATATGCATTGGAAATCATTTCCGATTCTACTTGCAAATGCAAAATTGTTTTAAAGACGAATTCAGTGATGTTCTATTAACCGAATTTTCTTTCATTAATAAAAATTGCAGTCTATTTATAGCTAATTTTGAAGCTGGGTAATGCTGGATATTCTACTTGTGTTGCATCTAATAATAAAAGAAATGTATGTCAAATTCAAAGTGAGGAATTTAGCTTAGTGTTATGGAAATTGTTATATTTGCTATCCTAAGAAATGAAAGCAATGCACTTGTGTATTCTGAACATACTTCTAGGGAGAAAGCACAATGATAATCACACTAAACCGGTGAACTATTCTTAGAACACTTGCGTATGCTAACATCTATTTGGAATACCTTTTTACAGTTGCTTGAAAATGATAAAATATTTGTAAGCTGATTTATATAGAACAATATTTAAATAGTATATGAATACGAGGTAGTGGGTTCAGAACGAAAGAAATTCAATCAATAGTGATTAATTGCCCATTATTTCACAAGTGTAGAAAATAAGTTGTTCTCAAATATATAATCATTTCTCATTCATTTCGTCTATTAATCAATATTTGTTTATATGTTTTCAGCTATCTCTCTCTCCCTCTCTCTCTCCACACACACACATATATGTATGTATATATATATATATGTGTATATATAGATGTGTGTGTGTATGTGTGTGTGTATATGTGTATATGTGTGTGTATATATATATATATATATATATATATATATATATATATATATATGCAGACACACACACACAAATACACACATATATATATATATGAATTGACGTTATAAGAATATATAAGCTTTCGAAAGGACGGAGAATAATCTTTAATCTTTATTTTTTTCGAATTGTTTCTTGATATACATATAAAACAACCATTTATAGTTATATATATACTTCGGGAACCAATTCCAAAAGAATACATATGTAAAGTTATATATAAAAACAGATGAATATTAAATGGAAGGATCACTTAATAACTTTTCGTAGAGTTTCATATTTACTGATATTTACATCGGAAAGTCTGATAGTGAGTAACAAGTAAGCCCGCACAGAGACTTTGAAGTCACTGTCAATCATTTTCTTTTAAACATTTACACACCAAAACAGACAAATACACACACACACACACACACACACACACACACACACACACATATATATATATATATATATATATATATATATATGTATATATAGTTTTAGGGAAAAGAACCAAGGTTCATGAACTCATCGATGAAATTCCACTGTCACATATTCAATTTAATTTTAACTTTTAATAAATTGAATTTAATTGAGTTTTTACCTGTAAATTTGAATTTTTATCCCTAATATTTTACATATATATATATATATATATATATATATATATATATATATATATATATATATATTCTTAAGTTCTCTAGCAATTAGAATTTGAAGTCTAAGAGTACGTATATTCTAAAGTTGTTTTTGAATATGGGTTCTGTTCAATCATTACTGTTGATTTTTTATGTACAAGAATTTCTACACACTATAATACATATCTGGAAGTCTTTATTATTATTATTATTATTATTATTATTATTATTATTATTATTATTATTATTATTATTATTATTATTATTATTATTATTATTATTATTATTATTATTATTATTATTATTATTATTATTATTATTATTATTATTATTATTATTATTATTATTATACACTTCTAATATACCGATGTTATAATGATGCAAAGGTAAACGTTGTTTTATAAGACAGGAAAGTGCTCTACTTCAGAAATTATATTACATGGCGATTACTGATTTGTAGATTTATGTACGAACAAATTACGTATGCAATCTTGTTCTATTCTGTTTTATATGTATTTAACGGAATTGATCTGTATGAATTTTTGAATTACATGGACATCTCATTAGATTATTCTCTAACGTTTTCGTTTTTGCTTTACATTGTTGCGGTCAATACTTTTGCTGTTCATTTTGAACATCTGTAAATTGACTGCCGGAAAAAAAACTTTGGTGGGCGAGGAGAGAATCCCAGGAAAATGGCGTCTTAAGAAGGAAGAGTTAGGCGAATTTGTTGGTGCGGGGTTTATGGAGTCAAATACAGTATTGATGATGATAGCTTGCGTGATGTATGAGTAGGATGGACTTTGGTCGAAATATTAGACTTTTCCGTTTTCTTCAAGGCAAAACAATTAACTTATGTTAAAGTGTATGAAATTATGTTGCGTTCTTAAAAAAGTATAGTAAACAATAAAAAAGTAGAAATATGTATTTTTATTTTGGTTTGTTATGTTGGCATGAAATTTCGAAATTTATAGTGAGTGACTTATCTACTAATATGAAATGATACTTTCAATTATCTTCATAGAGATTTACTGTTAGAATTATGCCTTATATTTTTGTATATTACGAATCATGTTATATCATTAATAATGGTACATTTTAAATGGATGACAGTAATGATGAGGATATTGCATGACAACAATCACAATGTTTGCTCTGACTACAGAAGACGAGATTGTGAAAATTTCAGAAAATGAATTAGCAGAAAACTATAATTTATATGTGTGTGGGTGGGTCTGTGTGGTTGTGTGCATGTGTGTATGTGAGTGTGTGAGTGTGTGAGTGTGTGTGCGCGCGCATTTGTAAGTGGGTGGTGTGTGTGTATGTGTGTACGTGTACGTACATGTACACGCACTCTTAATTTCCAGTAATTGATAACAGGAATGCATTTCTAGTAGGATCTTAATACGACCTGAGCTGAATAAAAACACGAACATTCTCGTTTTCTTACATCAGATAGTCATAGATATGTGAAATTTCGTCTAGTTTCAATAGATTATTTAAAAAAAGTATTTTTACATTTGCTAAATCTTTATCCACCGCTCGTCATTTAACGTGAAGTCTGCTTATCCGTATTTTATCCTCTCCTCATCTTTTCGAAAAGTCACTGTCTTTCTACCTCCTTCTCTTTCTATTTCTATTGAATTTATTTGTATTTTCCAAATAATTATATTAAAGAGACAGTTTTCTGTGTGGAAACTAATAAAATCGTGAAAAAATGTCATGGTTTCATTGCTAAAAAATTAATTTAGTATAATCTCTGGAGAAATACAAAGACATAATTAGTGCGAATTATTTAAAGGTGTTTCCAAATCAATAAAAAAACATAAAATTATATTTACAAATTACGTAAAACAATGATATTTTCCCTGGTTGGGTGAATAATTATTAATTCTATAAAAATTTACACACATATTATTTAAATTGACTTCCTGGGGTATATGTGTTTATATACGCCCACTAATAAGCACAATTACCAAATGAATAACGTAAAAGTAATTACATAGAACTGATTAAAAAATGAGATATATACGAAAACAAGCTGGTTGATAATTTAAAACAATGTTACAAAGCCACATTGAATTAAGTAATGTAGCAGTATCTATTATGAATATAAATGAAGTAACAGCATAGTGAGATTTTTGTATGTGTGCATGCATTTGTGTGTGTGTGTGTGGTGAAGCAGTCTGACGACAACCGGAATCCTAAGCGGTTCACACACACACACACACGTACATACACACGTGGACTCACACATACACACACACACACGTACATACACACGTGGACTCACACATACACACACACATTCTAGCTCCTTCTTTCGCTGGCTTTCTGTCTTTCTGTCTATCTGTCTCACTCTTTCATCCCTTTTAATTTTAATGTAGACGTGATTGTTGTTCATGTGTGTGAGCGTGTATGTATATATATATATATATTGATAAATAGATTGAAAATGGATACGTAAGGAGAGAGAAAAATCATAAAAGAGACACAGAAAGAATATTATGAGTTTTCTTTGAGTTTAATTTAAGTTCTTGAGAGTGTTCAAGCCGGTCTCAAAACATAACTGTTTGTCTGTCTGTCTCTGCGTATGTCTGAATATATGTATGTAGATGTATTACATATATTTATATATATACAAGTGTATGTGTATGTGTGTGTGGACAAGCATACATACATATGTGTATATATGTGTATGTGCTGTGGGGGGAGGAGGTCAAGTGCGTAAGAGATTGTAAGAGATATGGGTAATGAGATTTCAGTTCTTTCATCTGCTAAATGATGTATTTAGTCTTTCAAGTAAAACGTGAGGTGGGTGTGGCTCAATAATTTTCACAACTCACAGCCAGTTCACAATTTATTTGCATGGACACGTGTATTTCTAGCGTTTTTCGCAAACGGAATCACCTCACGCAGTACGTGACAAGTGTGAACTACTTACATTCGTCCGACAGGTTTCCATACAGATCTTCTCTACCCTTCCCTGTGGTAACAGAGACCTGCCAAAGACGCCACGCACGGGAACCGACCCCACTAACTCTCTATATATATACATGCAAATTTATATGTATATATATATATATGTATATATACGTATATAAATGCATATGATATATATAGATAGGTAGACAGATAGATAGATATATGTATGTATATATGTATATATATATATATATATATATATATATATATATATATATATATATATTATGAATATATATATACGTATGTATGTGTGTGTATACATGTTTATATACATGTGTACATACACATATAGACATAAATATATGCACATATAAATATACAGATATGTATGTATAAACACGTGCATATATACATTTACATAAACATATAGAAGAAGAAGAAGAAGAAGAAGAAGAAGAAGAAGAAGAAGAAGAAGAAGAAGAAGAAGAAGAAGAAGAAGAAGAAGAAGAAGAAGAAGAAGAAGAAGAAGAAGAAGAAGAAGAAGAAGAAGAAGAAGAAGAAGAAGACGAACAAGAAGAAGAAGAAGAACTTGAGCCGGAACAAATTTACAAATACGTCGGAATAAATGAGAGCTCTGGCATTCATCATGCAAGAATGAAAGAGAAGATCAGGAAGGAATGGTACAGGAGAGTTCGAACAGTCCCAAGATCTGAGCTAATTGCACGTAACAAAGTGTTAGCCTTAAATTTCTTACCACATCCAGCTGTTATTTATAGTTTTAATATGTTGAACAAGAATATCAATGAAGTAAGGAAGATTGACAGGAAAATCCGTATTGCAATAGGATGCTCCACTGAAAGGCTAACGCAGATCGTCTTTACTTTCCCAGAGCTCAAGGAAATTGAGGGTTGATCCACTTTCAAATCTCTTACCAAACGACCACCATAGGACTGACCAAATATTTTGAACCACGAGAGATGTAAGAAAGTTCGTTCTGTCTTGAAGGAGAGCAAAAATTTTGCTTGTGAGCTCATGCATAATACCCAAGTTGAACAACATGTTGGATGTGAGGCAAATGTTTTTGCAACGATGTGAAATCAAAAGCAAAGCAAAAAACGTTTGAACAATTGTCTGATAGATGGGAACTGAAACATCTGCATGGCAAATAGATGGTCGGTAGCAAACATGCTAATCCAGACCAGAAGCACACCCATCAGGGGCCACGGAGCTCAGAGCCAATGGCAGAAAACAAAGGCTTTATCTTAGCTGCTCAAGATAAGAGTTTATTGACCCCGACCTACCAAGCCAATGTGATGAATAATGGAATAGACTCAAAGTGCCGATACCTCAATGATGAGATTGAAACAGTGGACCACCTTAACCAATTGAGCATGTATCTTAGTGGCTGTTTATATGTCTATCTCTGATCCTGAATAGAAGTAGTAGAGGAGCATCATAGCCATGTGTTGAGAGGGATTTGGTTGGGTTTGAATAACTCACCTTTGCAAACGTGGAAACGTGGAACCGTGTTTCGTTCCATATCTTTAAACAACCCTTATTCAGGGACCTTTGGAGCGGGATGAGCTGCTGAACGTAAAAGAAATTCTAACTGGGCCCATCTACAAGGTCATGCGATGTTTATCTTGATATGAGATCACCATGTCGCGCACATATGTTTGTGATGCATGTGCCTGGTGTACCCTTATCAGACGGGTAGTCATGATGGGTATATTGGGCTACGTATATTTGTACTCCGAGTCACTATATATATGTCTAAATTAAGTTATGTACACACATGTACTAATTTGTTGCAACCTCTGTTTCGTGCAAATATTTAACAAGTCAATTCTAAAGTGTTCAATTAAAGATTTCCTCGTTTGCTATGTGTATTTGGTATGCGACAGAAATGGAACAGATTTGAAAACTAATTTTCTGATATTGTTTCAGAACGATATATGGTTCCAATTATTTCTCGCTTCAATCAGTATTGAAACACTGTAGTGGC